>NC_057809.1:43013572-43313572 GCF_018294505.1 Triticum aestivum | reverse complement strand
AAACTTAGTATCCGCAGCAAAGTGTTTAGTAGCACAGTAATATGATAGTGGTGGTAATAGCAACAAAAGTAAAGGCTACAAAAGTAATGTTTTTGGTATTTTGTAGTGATTGTAACAGTAGCAGCGGAAAAGTAAATAAGCGCAAACCAGTATATGGAAAACTCGTAGGCACCGGATCAGTGATGGATAATTATGCCGGATGCGGTTCATCATGTAACAGTCATAACATAGGGTGACATAGAACTAGCTCCAATTCATCAATGTAATGTAGGCATGTATTCCGTATATAGTCATACGTCCTTATGGAAAAGAACTTGCATGACATCTTTTGTCCTACCCTCCCGTGGCAGCGGGGTCCTATTAGAAACTAAGGGATATTAAGGCCTCCTTTTAATAGAGAACCGGAACAAAGCATTAGCACATAGTGAATACATGAACTCCTCAAACTATGGTCATCACCGGGAGTGGTCCCGATTATTGTCACTTCGGGTTTGCCGGATCATAACACATAGTAGGTGACTATAGACTTGCAAGATAGGATCAAGAACTCACATATATTCATGAAAACATAATAGGTTTAGATCTGAAATCATGGCACTCGGGCCCTAGTGACAAGCATTAAGCATAGCAAAGTCATAGCAACATCAATCTCAGAACTTAATGGATACTAGGGATCAAACCCTAACAAAACTAACTCGATTACATGATAAATCTCATCCAACCCATCATCGTCCAGCAAGCCTACGATGGAATTACTCATTCACGGCGGTGAGTATCATGAAATTGGTGATGGAGGATGGTTGATGATGACGACGGCGACGAATCCCCCTCTCCGGAGCCCCGAACGGACTCTAGATCAGCCCTCCTGAGAGGTTTTAGGGCTTGGTGTCGGCTTCGTATCGTAAAATGCGATGATTTCTTCTCCTTGATTTTTTTCTCTCCGAAAGAAAATATATAGAGTTGGAGTTGGCGTTGGAGGGCATCCAGGGGGCCCACGAGGTAGGGGGGCGCGCCCTAGGGGGGGCCCCACCCTCGTGAATAGGGTGTGGGCCCCCTGGTCTTCATCTTTGGCGAGGATTTTTTATTATTTTTTCTAAGATGTTCCGTGGAGTTTCAGGTCATTCCGAGAATATTTGTTTTCTGCACATAAAACAACACCATGGCAATTCTGCTGAAAACAGCGCCAGTCCGAGTTAGTTCCATTCAAATCATACAATTTAGAGTCCAAAACAAGGGCAAAAGTGTTTGGAAAAGTAGATACGACGGAGACATATCAACTCCCCAAGCTTAAACCCTTGCTTGTCCTCAAGCAATTCAGTTGACAAGCTGAAAGAAAGAAAGAAAAAACTTTTACAAACTCTGTTTGCTCTTGTTGTTGTAAATATGTCAAGCCAGCATTCAAGTTTTCAGCATAGATCATAACTAACCACATTTGCAATAATTCTCAGGTCTCATAATTACTCATATCAATAGCATAATCAACTAGCAAGCCATAATAATAAATCTCGGATGACAACACTTTCTCGAAACAATCATAATATGATATAACAAGATGATATCTCGCTAGCCCTTTTTGAGACCGCAAAACATAAATGTAGAGCACCTTTAAAGATCAAGGACTGACTAGACATTGTAATTCATGGTAAAAGAGATCCAATTATAGTCACACCCAATATAAGTTAATAGTGATGAATGCAAATGACAGCTGTGCTCTCCAGCTAGTGCTTTTTTAATAAGAGGGTGATGACTCAACATAAAAGTAAATGGATAGGCCCTTTGCAGAGGGAAGCAGGGATTAGTAGAGGTGCCAGAGCTCGGTTTTGAAATAGAGATAAATTGTATTTTGAGCGGTATACTTTCATTGTCAATGTAACAACTAAGAGATGGCGATATCTTCCATGCTAAACACATTATAGGCGGTTCCCAAACAGAATGGTAAAAGTTTATACTCTCCCTCCACCAACAAGTATCAATCCATGGCTTGCTCGAAACAACGAGTGCCTCCAACATACATCAGGTCCCAGGGGGAGTTTTGTTTGCAATTAATTTTGATTTAGTTTGCATAAAGCATGGGACTGGGCATCCCGGTGACCAGCTATTTTCTCGTGAGTGAGGAGCGGAGTCCACTCCTCTTGAGAATAACCCGCCTAACATGGAAGGTAAGGACAGCCTGGGTTGATACATGAGCTATTCGAGCATACAAAACAGAATGTTTATTTGAAGGTTTAGAGTTTGGCACATACAAATTTACTTGGAACGGTAGGTAGATACCGCATATAGGAAGGTATAGTGGACTCATCTGGAATAACTTTGGGGTTTAAGGGATTGGATGCACAAGCAGTATTCCCGCTTAGTACAAGTGAAGGCTAGCAAAAGACTGGGAAGCGACCAACTAGAGAGCGACAACAGCCATGTACATGCATTAAAATTAATAAACATTGGATGCAAGCATGAGTAGGATATAATCCACCATGAACATAAATATCGTGAAGGCTATGTTGATTTTGTTTCAACTACATGCGTGAACATGTGCCAAGTCAAGTCACTTAAATCATTCAAAAGAGGATACCACCCCATCATACCACATCATAACCATCTCAATAGCATGTTGGCACACAAGGTAAATCATTATAACTCATAGCTAATCAAGCATGGCACAAGCAACTACGATCTCTAATTGTCATTGCAAACATGGTTATTCATAATAAGCTGAATCAGGAACGAGGGACTCATCATATTTACAAAAACAAAAGAGGTCAAGCTCATACCAGCTTTTCTCATCTCAGTCAGTCCATCATATATCATCATAATTGCCTTTCACTTGCATGACCGAACGGTGTGAATAATAATAAGAGTGTACGTGCATTGGACTAAGCTGGAATCTGCGAGCATTCAATAAACAGGAGAAGACAAGGCAATATGGGCTCTTGGTTAAATCAACAATAATGCATATAAGAGCCACTTCACCAATTTAATTATGGTCTTCTCCTACTGACCCCCAAATAAAAGAAAAGAAATAAAATTGTTTACACGGGAAAGCTCCCAACAAGCAAAAGAAGAACGGGAAATATTTTTGGGTTTTCTTTTTAATTATTACTACTACAGCAGAAAAATAAACTACTACTAATTTTTTTTGTTTTTTCTTAAGGTTTAACAAACACACAAGAAGAAAGTAGGAAAAAGAAAATAAACTAGCATGGATATTAAAGTGAAAAAGTATGAGCACCGACATCTAGTAATGAGTGTGTGTGAGCATAAATGTAATGTCGGTGAGAAATACGTACTCCCCCAAGCTTAGGCTTTTGGCCTAAGTTGGTCTATGGCCACGGCTGGCCTGGCTGATATCCATAATAATAGTTGTTGGGGTCGTACTGCGACGAACAATAGTTGGGATCATACTGATGTGGAGCGGTTATCGCCTGCTGAGCTACAGCGTGGAGTCGAGCTGCCTCCGCTCTCCTCTCGTATTCTTCTGTCTCCTCTCTGGTAATAACATATCTTCTTTTTGTCTGTGAATGAAAGAAGGCAGGAGCAGGGAGAGTAGTATGGAAAACACGTCGTTTATCAAAAAATAAACGATATAAGAGAGGTGATTCAGGCCTCTCGACAAACTGGTGCGAAGCCATAGAGTCATAATCTAAATATGCAGGAGGCAACTCCGTATCACCCTCACGAATGTCTATCTCAAGAAAATGAGCTAAGCAGGTTGCATAAATTCCACCAAAGAAATCTCCATTATGTCTATTATGATGCAACCTACGAGCTACAATGGCTCCCATATGATAAGATTGGTCTCCTAACACAGCACTCCTAAGAATGCTAAGATCAGGGACACACATGTGACATGCTTCATCCTTAGCATTTATGCATCTACCGATGAAGAGAGCAAAATAATGTATAGCAGGAAAGTGAATGCTCCCTATGGTAGCCTACGTTATTGTTGGGGAACGTAGCAGAAATTCAAAAAATTTCCTACGTAACACCAAGATCTATCTATGGAGAGACCAGCAACGAGTAGAAAGGGGAGTGCATCTACATACCCTTGTAGATCGCTAAGCGGAAGCGTTCAAGTGAACGGGGTTGATGGAGTCGTACTCGTCGTGATTCAAATCACCGATGATCAAGTGCCGAACGGACGGCACCTCCGCGTTCAACACACGTACAGCCCGGTGACGTCTCCCACGCCTTGATCCAGCAAGGAGAGAGGGAGAGGTTGAGGAAGACTCCATCCAACAGCAGCACAACGGCGTGGTGGTGGTGGAGGAGCGTGGCAATCCCGCAGGGCTTCGCCAAGCACCATGGGAGAAGAGGAGGAGGGAGAGGGGCAGGGCTGCACCAACGAGAGATCAAATCGCGTGTTATGGGCAGCCCCTAGGCCTCATATATATAGGGGAAGGGGAGGGCTGCGCCCCCTTTAGGGTTTCCCACCCCAAGGGGCGGCGGCCAGCCTCCAGATGGCATCTGGTGCGGCGGCCAAGAAGGGGGGAGGAGTCCATCCTCCCCAAGGCACCTCGGAGGTGCCTTCCCCTTTGAGGACTCTTCCCTCTAGGGTTCCCTAGGCGCATGGGCCTCTTGGGGCTGGTGCCCTTGGCCCATGTAGGCCAAGGAGCACCCCCTACAGCCCATGTGGCCCCCCGGGGCAGGTGGCCCCACCCGGTGGGCCCCCGGGACCCTTCCGGTGGTCCCGGTACAATACCGATGACCCCGAAACTTGTCCCGATGGCCGAAACAGGACTTCCTATATATAAATCTTTACCTCCGGACCATTCCGGAACTCCTCGTGACGTCCGGGATCTCATCCGGGACTCCGAACAACATTCGGTAACCACATACAAGCTTCCTTTATAACCCTAGCGTCATCGAACCTTAAGTGTGTAGACCCTACGGGTTCGGGAAGACATGCAGACATGACCGAGACGTTCTCCGGTCAATAACCAACAGCGGGATCTGGATACCCATGTTGGCTCCCACATGTTCCACGATGATCTCATCAGATGAACCACGATGTCAAGGACTCAATCGATCCCGTATACAATTCCCTTTGTCTATCGGTATGTTACTTGCCCGAGATTCGATCGTCGGTATCCAATACCTTGTTCAATCTCGTTACCGGCAAGTCTCTTTACTCGTTCCGTAACACATCATCCCGTGATCAACTCCTTGGTCACATTGCGCATATGATGATGTCCTACCGAGTGGGCCCAGAGATACCTCTCCGTTTACACGGAGTGACAAATCCCAGTCTCGATCCGCATAAAACAATAGATACTTTCGGAGATACCTGTAGTGCACCTTTATAGTCACCCAGTTACGTTGTGACGTTTGATACACCCAAAGCACTCCTACGGTATCCAGGAGTTACACGATCTCATGGTCAAAGGAAGAGATACTTGACATTGGCAAAGCTCTAGCAAACGAACTACACGATCTTTGTGCTATGCTTAGGATTGGGTCTTGTCCATCACATCATTCTCCTAATGATGTGATCCCGTTATCAACGACATCCAATGTCCATAGCCAGGAAACCATGACTATCTGTTGATCACAACGAGCTAGTCAACTAGAGGCTCACTAGGGACATATTGTGGTCTATGTATTCACACGTGTATTACGATTTCCGGATAATACAGTTATAGCATGAATAAAAGACAATTATCATGAACAAGGAAATATAATAATAATACTTTTATTATTGCCTCTAGGGCATATTTCCAACAGTCTCCCACTTGCACTAGAGTCAATAATCTAGTTCACATCGCCATGTGATTAACACTCACAGGTCACATCGCCATGTGACTAATACCCAAGAGTTTACTAGAGTCAGTAGTCTAGTTCACATCACTATGTGATTAACACTCAATGAGTTTTATGTTTGATCATGTTGCTTGTGAGAGAGGTTTTAGTCAACGGGTCTGAACCTTTCAGATCCGTGTGTGCTTTACAAATCTCTATGTCATCTCCTAGATGCAGTTACCACGCTCTATTTGGAGCTATTCCAAACAACTGTTCTACTTGGAGCTATTCTAAATTATTGCTCCATTATATGTATCCGGTCTCTCTACTCAGAGCTATCCGGATAGGTGTCAAGCTTGCATCGTCGTAACCTTTACGACGAACTCTTTTACCACCTCCATAATCGAGAAAATTCCTTAGTCCACTAGTTACTAAGGATAACTTTGACCGCTATCCTGTGAGCCATTCTTGGATCACTCTTGTACCCCTTGACTGACTCATGGCAAGGCACACTTCAGGTGCGGTACACAGCGTAGCATACTGAAGAGCCTACGTCTTAAGCATAGGGGACGACCTTCGTCCTTTCTCTCTATTCTGCCGTGGTCGAGCTTTAAGTCTTAACTTCGTACCTTACAACTCAGGCAAGAACTCCTTCTTTGACTGGTCCATCTTGAACACCTTCAAGATCATGTCAAGGTATGTGCTCATTTGGAAGTATTATTAAGCATTTTGATCTATCCTTATAGATCTTGATGCTCAATGTTCAAGTAGCTTAATCCAGGCTTTCCATTGAAAAACACTTTCAAAATAACCCTATATGCTTTCCAGAAATTCTACGTCATTTCTGATCAACAACATATACTCATCAGAAATTCTATACTGCTCCCACTCACTTCTTTGGAAATACAAGTTTCTCATAAACTTTGTATAAATCCAAAATGTTTGATCATCTCATCAAAGCGTACATTCCAACTCCAAGATGCTTACTCCAGTCCTTAGAAGGATTGCTGGAGCTTTGCATACCTTTTAGCATCCTTAGGATCGACAAAAACTTTCTGATTGTATTACATACAACCTTTCCTTACGAAAACTGGTAAGGAAACTCGTTTTGACATCCGTCTGCCAGATTTCATAAATGCAGCTAATGCTAACATGATTCCGACGGACTTAAGCATCGCTACGGATGAGAAAATCTCATCGTAGTCAACTCCTTGAACTTGTGAAAAACTTTTCGCCACAAGTCGAGCTTCATGGACGGTGACATTACCATCCACGTCCGTCTTCTTCTTAAAGATCCATTTATCTTAATGGCTTGCCGATCATCGGGCAAGTCCACCAAAGTCCATGGATCCGTTCTCGGATTTTATGGCCTCAAGTCATTTATCGGAATCCGGGCCCACCATCGCTTCTCCATAGCTCGTAGGTTCATTGTTGTCTAGCAACATGACTTCCAAGACAGGATTACTGTACCACTCTGAAGTAGTACGTATCCTTGTCACCCTACGAGGTACGGCAGTGATTTGATCCGAAACTTCATGATCAATATCATAAGCTTCCACTTCAATTGGTGTAGGTGCCACGGGAACAACTTCCTGTGCCCTGCTACACACTGGTTGAAGTGATGGTTCAATAACCTCATCAAGTCTCCACCACCCTCCCACTCAATTCTTTCGAGAGAAACTTTTCCTCGAGAAAGGACCCGATTCTAGAAACAATCCATATTGCTTTCGGATCTGAATTAGGAGGTATACCCAACTGTTTTGGGTTTCCTATGAAGATGCATTTCATCCGCTTTGGGTTCGAGCTTATCAACCTGAAACTTTTTCATATAAGCGTCGCAGCCCCAAACTTTTAAGAAACGACAACTTAGGTTTCTCTAAACCATAATTCATACGGTGTCATCTCATCGGAATTACATGGTGCCCTATTTAAAGTGAATGTGGTTGTCTCTAATGCCTACCCCATGAACAATAGTGGTAATTCGATAAGGGACATCATGGTACGCACCATATCCAATAGGGTGCAACTATGATGTTCGGACACACCATCACACTATGGTGTTCCAGGCGGTATTAATTGCGAAACAATTTCCACAATGTCTTAATTGTGTGCCAAAACTCGTAACTCAGATATTCATCTCTATGATCATATCATAGACATTTTATCCTCTTGTCACAATGATCTTCTACTTCACTCTGAAATTACTTGAACCATTCAATAATTCAGACTTGTGTTTCATCAAGTAAATATTCTCAACATCTACTCGAATCATCTGTGAAGTAAGATCATAACGATATTCACTGCATGCCTCAGCACTCATTGGATTGGACACATCAAAATGTGTTACTTCCAACAAGTTGCTATCTTGTTCCATCTTACTGAAAATGAGGCTTTTCAGTCATCTTGCCCATGTGGTATGATTTGCATATCTCAAGTGATTAAAAAAACAAGTGAGTCCGAACGATCCATTTGCATGGAGTTTCTTCATGCATATACACCAATAGACATGGTTCGCATGTCTCAAACTTTTCAAAAACGAGTGAGTCCAAAGATCCATCAACATGGAGCTTCTTCATGCGTTTTATACCAATATGACTTACACAGCAGTGCCACAAGTAAGTGGTACTATCATTACTATCTTATATCTTTTGGCATGAACATGTGTATCACTACGATCGAGATTCAATAAACCATTCATTTTAGGTGCAAGAGCACTTATTCAGGTTTAATACTAATCTTGATGGTAGAGGGAGCGTGCGATGTTAGATCACATCAAACTTGGAAACACTTCCAACACATATCGTCAGCTCACCTTTAGCTAGTCTCCGTTTTATTCCGTAGCTTTTATTTCGAGTTACTAACACTTAGCAATCGAACCGGTATCTAATACCCTGGTGCTACTAGGAGTACTAGTAAAGTACACATTAACATAATGTATATCCAATATACTTCTATCGACTTTGCCAGCCTTCTCATCTACCAAGTATCTAGGGTAATTCTGCTCTAGTGACTGTTCCCCTTATTACAGAAGCACTTAGTCTCGGGTTTGGGTTCAACCTTGGGTTTCTTCACTAGAGCAGCAGCTGAATTGCCATTTCATGAAGTATCCCTTCTTGCCCTTGCCCTTCTTGAAACTAGTGGTTTCGCCAACCATCAACAATTGATGCTCCTTCTTGATTTCTACTTTCGCGGTGTCAAACATCGTGAATACCTCAAGGATCATCTTATTTATCCCTGATATGTTATAGTTCATCACGAAGCTCTAGCAGCTTGGTGGCAATGACTTTGGGGAAACATCACTATCTCATCTGGAAGATTAACTCCCACTTGATTCAAGTGATTGTTGCACTCAGACAATCTGAGCACAAGCTCAACGATTGAGCTTTTCTCCCTTAGTTTGTAGGCTAAGAAAATTGTCGGAGGTCTCATACCTCTTGACATGGGCACGAGCCTGAAATCCCAATTTCAGCCCTCGAAGCATCTCATATGTTTCGCGATGTTTCGAAAACGTCTTTCGTGCCTCAACTCTAAACCGTTTAACTGAACTATCACGTAGTTATCAAGACGTGTATGTCCGATGTTCACAACATCCACAAACGACGTTTGGGGTTCAGCACACTGAGCGGTGCATTAAGGACATAAGCTTTCTACTGATCGCATAATCGCTACTATCAACTTTCAACTATAATTTTCTCTAGGAACATATCTAAACAGTAGAACTATAGCGCGAGCTACGACATAATTTGCAAAAGGTCTTTTGACTATGTTCAGGATAATTAAGCTCATCTTATGAACTCCCACTTAGATAGACATCCCTCTGGTCATCTAAGTGATCACATGATCCGAGTCAACTAGGCCGTGTCCGATCATCACGTGAGACGGACTAGTCATCATCGGTGAACATCTTCATGTTGATCGTATCTACTATACGACTCATGCTCGACCTTTCGGTCTCCGTGTTCCGAGGCCATGTCTGTACATGCTAGGCTCGTCAAGTTAACCCTAAGTGTTTTCGCTGTGTAAAACTGTCTTACACCCGTTGTATGTGAACGTAAGAATCCATCACACCCGATCATCACGTGGTGCTTAGAAGCGACGAACTGTAGCAACGGTGCACAGTTAGGGGAGAACACTTCTTGAAATTGTTGTAAGGGATCATCTTATTTACTACCGTTGTTCTAAGCAAACAAGATGCATAAACATGATAAACATCACATGCAATCAAATAGAGTAGTGACATGATATGGCCAATATCATATAGCTCCTTTGATCTTCATCTTCGGGGCTCCATGATCATCATGTCACCGGCATGACACCATGATCTCCATCATCATGATCTCCATCATCGTGTCTTCATGAAGTTGTCACGCCAACGACTACTTCTACTTCTATGACTAACGCGTTTAGCAATAAAGTAAAGTAGTTTACATGGCGTTCTTCAATGACACGCAGGTCATACAAAAAATAAAGACAACTCCTATGGCTCCTGCCGGTTGTCATACTCATCGACATGCAAGTCGTGAATCCTATTACAAGAACATGATCAATCTCATACATCACATATATCATTCATCACATCCTTTTGGCCATATCACATCACATAGCATACCCTGCAAAAACAAGTTAGACGTCCTCTAATTGTTGTTTGCATGTTTTACGTGGCTGCTATGGGTTTCTAGCAAGAACGTTTCTTACCTACGCAAGACCACAACGTGATATGCCAATTGCTATTTACCCTTCATAAGGACCCTTTTCATCGAATCCGTTCCGACTAAAGTGGGAGAGACTGGCACCCGCTAGCCACCTTATGCACCAAGTGCATGTCAATCGGTGGAACCTGTCTCACGTAAGAGTACGTGTAAGGTCGGTCCGGGCCGCTTCATCCCACAATACCGTCGAAACAAGATTGGACTAGTAACGGTAAGCATATTGAACAATATCGACGCCCACAACTACTTTGTGTTCTACTCGTGCAAAGAATCTACGCAATAGACCTAGCTCATGATGCCACTGTTGGGGAACGTAGCAGAAATTCAAAAATTTTCCTACGTAACACCAAGATCTATCTATGGAGAGACCAGCAACGAGTAGAAAGGGGAGTGCATCTACATACCCTTGTAGATCGCTAAGCGGAAGCGTTCAAGTGAACAGGGTTGATGGAGTCGTACTCGTCGTGATTCAAATCACCGATGATCAAGTGCCGAACGGACGGCACCTCCGCGTTCAACACACGTACAGCCCGGTGACGTCTCCCACGCCTTGATCCAGCAAGGAGAGAGGGAGAGGTTGAGGAAGACTCCATCCAACAGCAGCACAACGGCGTGGTGGTGGTGGAGGAGCGTGGCAATCCCGCAGGGCTTCGCCAAGCACCATGGGAGAAGAGGAGGAGGGAGAGGGGCAGGGCTGCACCAACGAGAGATCAAATCACGTGTTATGGGCAGCCCCTAGGCCTCATATATATAGGGGAAGGGGAGGGCTGCGCCCCCTTTAGGGTTTCCCACCCCAAGGGGCGGCGGCCAGCCTCCAGATGGCATCTGGTGCGTCGGCCAAGAAGGGGGGGAGGAGTCCATCCTCCCCAAGGCACCTCGGAGGTGCCTTCCCCTTTGAGGACTCTTCCCTCTAGGGTTCCCTAGGCGCATGGGCCTCTTGGGGCTGGTGCCCTTGGCCCATGTAGGCCAAGGCGCACCCCCTACAGCCCATGTGGCCCCCCGGGGCAGGTGGCCCCACCCGGTGGGCCCCCGGGACCCTTCCGGTGGTCCCGGTACAATACCGATGACCCCGAAACTTGTCCCGATGGCCGAAACAGGACTTCCTATATATAAATCTTTACCTCCGGACCATTCCGGAACTCCTCGTGATGTCCGGGATCTCATCCGGGACTCCGAACAACATTCGGTAACCACATACAAGCTTCCTTTATAACCCTAGCGTCATCGAACCTTAAGTGTGTAGACCCTACGGGTTCGGGAGACATGCAGACATGACCGAGACGTTCTCCGGTCAATAACCAACAGCGGGATCTGGATACCCATGTTGGCTCCCACATGTTCCACGATGATCTCATCAGATGAACCACGATGTCAAGGACTCAATCGATCCCGTATACAATTCCCTTTGTCTATCGGTATGTTACTTGCCCGAGATTCGATCGTCGGTATCCAATACCTTGTTCAATCTCGTTACCGGCAAGTCTCTTTACTCATTCCGTAACACATCATCCCATGATCAACTCCTTGGTCACATTGCGCATATGATGATGTCCTACCGAGTGGGCCCAGAGATACCTCTCCGTTTACACGGAGTGACAAATCCCAGTCTCGATCCGCATAAAACAATAGATACTTTCGGAGATACCTGTAGTGCACCTTTATAGTCACCCAGTTACGTTGTGACGTTTGATACACCCAAAGCACTCCTACGGTATCCAAGAGTTACACGATCTCATGGTCAAAGGAAGAGATACTTGACATTGGCAAAGCTCTAGCAAACGAACTACACGATCTTTGTGCTATGCTTAGGATTGGGTCTTGTCCATCACATCATTCTCCTAATGATGTGATCCCGTTATCAACGACATCCAATGTCCATAGCCAGGAAACCATGACTATCTGTTGATCACAACGAGCTAGTCAACTAGAGGCTCACTAGGGACATATTGTGGTCTATGTATTCACACGTGTATTACGATTTCTGGATAATACAGTTATAGCATGAATAAAAGACAATTATCATGAACAAGGAAATATAATAATAATACTTTTATTATTGCCTCTAGGGCATATTTCCAACAGTTATATCTCTAGATTACCCCACAATTATGTTGGGGAACGTAGTAATTTCAAAAAAATTTCCTACGCACACGCAAGATCATGGTGATGCATAGCAATGAGGGAAGACTGTGATCTACGTACCCTTGTAGACTGACAGTGGAAGTGTTAGTACAACGCGGTTGATGTAGTCGTACGTCTTCATGGCCCGACCGATCAAGCACCGAAACTACGGCACCTCCGAGTTCTAGCACACGTTCAGCTCGATGACGATCCCCGGACTCCGATCCAGCAAAGTGTCGGGGAAGAGTTTCGTCAGCACGATGGCGTGGTGACGATCTTGATGTACTACCGTCGCAGGGCTTCGCCTAAGCACTGCTAGAATATTATCGAGGATTATGGTGGAAGGAGGCACCGCACATGGCTAAGAATATGATCACGTGGATCAACTTGTGTGTCTAGGGGTGCCCCTGCCCCCGTATATAAAGGATCAAGGGGAGGAGGCTGGCCGGCCCCTATGGCGCGCCAAGGAGGAGTCCTCCTCCTAGTAGGGAAAGAGGTAGGGAGGGAGAAGGAAAGGGGGGCGCCGCCCCCCCTCTCCTAGTACAATTCGGACCAGGGGGGAGGAGGCGTGCGGCCCACCTTTGGCTGCCCCTCTCTCTCTTCACTAAGGCCCATATGGCGCATTACTTCTCCCCAGGGGGGGGGGGGTTCCGGTAACCCTCCGGCTCTCCGCTTTTCTCCGAAATCACCCGGAACACTTCTGGTGTCCGAATATAGCCGTCCAATATATCAATCTTTATGTCTCGACCATTTCGAGACTCCTCGTCATGTCCGTGATCACATCCGGGACTCCGAACTAACTTCGGTACATCAAAACTCATAAACTCATAATATAACTGTCATCGAAACCTTAAGCGTGCGGACCCTACGGGTTCGAGAACAATGTAGACATGACCGAGACACGTCTCCGGTCAATAACCAATAACGGAACCTGGATGCTCATATTGGCTCCTACATATTCTACAAAGATCTTTATCGGTCAGACCGCATAACAACATACATTGTTCCCTTTGTCATCGGTATGTTACTTGCTCGAGATTCGATTGTCGGTATCTCAATACCTAGTTCAATCTCGTTACCGGCAAGTCTCTTTACTTGATTCATAATACATCATCTTGCAACTAACTCATTAGTTGTAATGCTTGCAAGGCTTATGTGATGTGCATTACCGAGAGGGCCCAGAGATACCTCTCCGACAATCGGAGTGACAAGTCCTAATCTCGAAATACGCCAACCCAACATTCACCTTTGGAGACACCTATAGAGCTCCTTTATAATCACCCAGTTACATTGTGACGTTTGGTAGCACACAAAGTGTTCCTCCGATAAACGGGAGTTGCATAATCTCATAGTCATAGGAACATGTATAAGTCATGAAGAAAGCAATAGCAACATACTAAACGATCGGGTGCTAAGCTAATGGAATGGGTCATGTCAATCACATCATTCTCCTAATGATGTGATCCCATTAGTCAAATGACAACACATGTCTATGGTTAGGAAACATAACCATCTTCGATTAACGAGCTAGTCAAGTAGAGGCCTACTAGTGACGTTTGGTTTGTCTATGTATTCACACAAGTATTATGTTTTCGGATAATACAATTCTAGCATGAATAATAAACATTTATCATGATATAAGGAAATAAAATAATAACACTATTATTGCCTCTAGGGCATATTTCCTTCAGTCTCCCACTTGCACTAGAGTCAATAATCTAGATTACACAGTAATGATTCTAACACCCATGGAGCTTTGGTGCTGATCATGTTTTGCTCGTGGAAGAGGCTTAGTCAACGGGTCTGCTACATTCAGAACCGTATGTATCTTGCAAATCTCTATGTCTCCCACCTGGACTAGATCCCGGATGGAATTGAAGCGTCTCTTGATGTGCTTGGTTCTCTTGTGAAATCTGGATTCCTTTGCCAAGGCAATTGCACCAGTATTGTCATAAAAGATTTTCATTGGACCCGATGCACTAGGTATGACACCTAGATCGGATATGAACTCCTTCATCCAGAATCCTTCGTTTGCTGCTTCCGAAGCAGCTATGTACTCCTCTTCACATGTAGATCCCGCCACAACGCTTTGTTTAGAACTGCACCAACTAATAGCTCCACCATTTAATGTAAACACGTATCTGGTTTGCGATTTAGAATCGTCCGGATCAGTGTCAAAGCTTGCATCAACGTAACCATTTACGATGAGCTCTTTGTCACCTCCATATATGAGAAACATATCCTTAGTCCTTTTTAGGTATTTCAGGATGTTCTTAACCGCTGTCCAGTGATCCACTCCTGGTTTACTTTGGTACCTCCCTGCTAGACTTATAGCAAGATACACATCAGGTCTGGTACACAACATTGCATACATGATAGAGCCTATGGCTGAAGCATAGGGAACATCTTTCATTTTCTCTCTATCTTCTGCATTGGTCGGACTTTGAGTCTTACTCAATTTCACACATTGTAACACAGGCAAGAATCCTTTCTTTGCTTGATCCATTTTGAACTTTTTCAAAACATTGTCAAGGTATGTGCTTTGTGGAAGTCCAATTAAGCGTCTCGATCTGTCTCTATAGATCTTGATGCCCAATATGTAGGCAGCTTCACCGAGGTCTTTCATTGAAAAACTTTTATTCAAGTATCCTTTTATGCTATCCAGAAATTCTATATCATTTCCGATTAGTAATATGTCATCTACATATAATATCAGAAATGCTACAGAGCTCCCACTCACTTTCTTGTAAATACAGGCTTCTCCAAAAGTCTGTATAAAACCAAAACTATCAAAGCGTTTATTCCAACTCCGAGAGGCTTGCACCAGTCCATGAATGGATCGCTGGAGCTTGCACACTTTGTTAGCTCCTTTTGGATCGACAAAACCTTCCGGCTGCATCATATACAACTCTTCTTGTAGAAATCCATTCAGGAATGCAGTTTTGACATCCATTTGCCAAATTTCATAATCATAAAATGCTGCAATTGCTAACATGATTCGGACAGACTTAAGCATCGCTACGGGTGAGAAGGTCTCATCGTAGTCAATCCCTTGAACTTGCCGAAAACCTTTTGCGACAAGTCGAGCTTTGTAGACAGTAATATTATCGTTAGCGTCAGTCTTCTTCTTGAAGATCCATTTATTCTCAATTGCTTGCCATCATTGGGCAAGTCAACCAAAGTCCATACTTTGTTCTCATACATGGATCCCATCTCGGATTTCATGGCTTCAAGCCATTTTGCGGAATCTGGGCTCACCATCGCTTCTTCATAGTTCGTAGGTTCATCATGATCTAGTAGCATGACTTCCAGAACAGGATTACCGTACCACTCTGGCGCGGATCTTACTCTGGTTGATCTACGAGGTTCAGTAGTATCTTGTTCTGAAGTTTCATGATCATTATCATTAGCTTCCTCACTAATTGGTGTAGGTGTCACAGAAACAGGTTTCTGTGATGTACTACTTTCCAATAAGGGAGCAGGTACAATTACCACGTCAAGTTCTACTTTCCTCCCACTCACTTTTTTCAAGAGAAACTCCTTCTCCAGAAAGTTTCCGAATTTAGCAACAAAAGTCTTGCCTTCGGATCTGTGATAGAAGGTGTATCCAATATTTCCTTTGGATATCCTATGAAGACACATTTCTCCAATTTAGGTTCGAGCTTATCAGGTTGAAGCTTTTTCATATAAGCATCGCAGCCCCAAACTTTCAGAAACGACAACTTTGGTTTCTTGCCAAACCCACAATTCATAAGGCGTCATCTCAACGGATTTTGATGGTGCCCTATTTAACGTGAATGCGGCCGTCTCTAGAGCATATCCCCAAAACGATAGCAGTAAATCAGTAGGAGACATCATAGATCGTACCATATCTAGTAAAGTACGATTACGATGTTCAGACACACCATTACGCTGTGGTGTTCCGGGTGGCGTGAGTTGCGAAACTATTCCACATTGTTTCAAATGTACACCAAACTCGTAACTCAAATATTCTCCTCCACGATCAGATCGTAGGAATTTTATTTTCTTGTTACGATGATTTTCAACTTCACTCTGAAATTCTTTGAACTTTTCAAATGTTTCAGACTTATGTTTCATTAAGTAGATATACCCATATCTGCTTAAGTCATCTGTGAAGGTGAGAAAATAACGATATCCGCCACGAGCCTCAACATTCATCGGACCACATACATCTGTATGTATGATTTCCAACAAATCTGTTGCTCTCTCCATAGTACCGGAGAACGGTGTTTTTGTCATCTTACCCATAAGGCACGGTTCGCAAGTACCAAGTGATTCATAATCAAGTGGTTCCAAAAGCCCATCAGTATGGAGTTTCTTCATGCGCTTTACACCGATATGACCCAAACGGCAGTGCCACAAATAAGTTGCACTATCATTATCAAGTTTGCATCTTTTGGCTTCAACACTATGAATATGTGTGTCACTACTATCGAGATTTAATAAGAATAGACCACTCTTTAAGGGTGCATGACCATAAAAGATATTACTCATATAAATAGATCAACCATTATTCTCTGATTTAAATGAATAACCGTCTCGCATCAAACAAGATCCAGATATAATGTTCAAGCTTAACGCTGGCACCAAATAACAATTATTTAGGTCTAATACTAATCCCGAAGGTAGATGTAGAGGTAGCGTGCCGACTGCGATCACATCGACTTTGGAACCATTTCCCAATCGCATCGTCACCTCGTCCTTAGCCAATCTTCGCTTAATCCGTAGTCCCTGTTTCGAGTTGCAAATATTAGCAACAGAACCAGTATCAAATACCCAGGTGCTACTGCGAGCATTAGTAAGGTACACATCAATAACATGTATATCACATATACCTTTGTTCACCTTGCCATCCTTCTTATCCGCCAAATACTTGGGGCAGTTCCACTTCCAGTGACCAGTCTGCTTGCAGTAGAAGCACTCTGTTTCAGGCTTAGGTCCAGGTTTGGGTTTCTTCTCTTGAGTAGCAACTTGCTTGCTGTTCTTTTTGAAGTTCCCCTTCTTCTTCCCTTTGCCCTTTTTCTTGAAACTAGTGGTCTTGTTGACCATCAACACTTGATGCTCCTTCTTGATTTCTACCTCCACAGCTTTCATCATTGCGAAGAGCTCGGGAATAGTCTTATTCATACCTTGCATATTATAGTTCATCACAAAGCTCTTGTAGCTTGGTGGTAGTGATTGGAGAATTCTGTCAATGACGCAATCATCTGGAAGATTCACTCCCAATTGAATCAAGTGATTATTATACCCAGACATTTTGAGTATATGCTCACTAACAGAACTGTTCTCCTCCATCTTGCAGCTATAGAATTTATTGGAGATTTCATATCTCTCAATCCGGGCATTTGGTTGAAATATTAACTTCAACTCCTGGAACATCTCATATGCTCCATGACGTTCAAAACTTCGTTGAAGTCCCGATTCTAAGCCGTAAAGCATGGCACATTGAACTATCGAGTAGTCATCAGCTTTGCTCTGCCAGACGTTCATAACATCTGGTGTTGCTCCAGCAGCAGACCTGGCACCCAGCGGTGCTTCCAGGACGTAATTCTTCTGTGCAGTAATGAGGATAATCCTCAAGTTACGGACTCAGTCCGTGTAATTGCTACCATCATCTTTCAACTTTGCTTTCTCAAGGAACGCATTAAAATTCAACGGAACAACAGCACGGGCCATCTATCTACAATCAAACATGAACAAGCAAGATACTATCAGGTACTAAGTTCATGATAAATTTAGGTTCAATTAATCATATTACTAAAGAACTCCCACTTAGACAGACATCCCTCTAATCCTCTAAGTGATTACGTGATCCAAATCAACTAAACCATGTCTGATCATCACGTGAGATGGAGCAGTTTCATTGGTGAACATCACTATGTTGATCATATCTATTATATGATTCACGCTCGACCTTTCGG
Source organism: Triticum aestivum (assembly GCF_018294505.1). NCBI lineage: Eukaryota > Viridiplantae > Streptophyta > Magnoliopsida > Poales > Poaceae > Triticum > Triticum aestivum. The sequence continues at coordinate 43,295,067 of NC_057809.1, read as the reverse complement.
TCTCTGTGTTCCAAGGCCATATCTGTATATGCTTGGCTAGTCAAGTATAACCTGAGTATTCTGCGTGTGCAACTGTTTTGCACCCGTTGTATTTGAACATAGAGCCTATCACACCCGATCATCACGTGGTGTCTCAGCACGAAGAACTTTCGCAACGGTGCATACTCAGGGAGAACACTTCTTGATAATTTAGTGAGAGATCATCTTAAAATGCTACCGTCAATCAAAGCAAGATAAGATGCATAAAAGATAAACATCACATGCAATCAATATAAGTGATATGATATGGCCATCATCATCTTGTGCTTGTGATCTCCATCTTTGAAGCACCGTCGTGATCACCATCATCACCGGCGCGACACCTTGATCACCATCATAGCATCGTTGTCGTCTCGCCAATTTTATGCTTCCACGACTATCTCTACCGTTTAGTGATAAAGTAAAGCATTACAGCACAATTGCATTGCATACAATAAAGCGACAACCATATGTCTCCTGCCAGTTGCCGATAACTTGGTTACAAAACATGATCATCTCATACAATAAAATTCAGCATCATGTCTTGACCATATCACCTCACAACATGCCCTGCAAAAACAAGTTAGACGTCCTCTACTTTGTTGTTGCAAGTTTTACGTGGCTGCTACGGGCTTAAGCAAGAACCAATCTTACCTACGCATCAAAACCACAACGATAATTTGTCAAGTTGGTGCTGTTTTAACCTTCGCAAGGACCGGGCGTAGCCACACTCGGTTCAACTAAAGTTGGAGAAACTGTCACCCGCTAGCCACCTTTGTGCAAAGCACGTCGGGAGAACCGGTCTCGCGTAAGCGTACGCGTAATGTCGGTCCGGGCCGCTTCGTCCAACAATACCGCCGAACCAAAGTATGACATGCTGGTAAGTAGTATGACTTATATCACCCACAACTCACTTGTGTTCTACTCGTGCATATAACATCAACACATCAAACCTGGCTCTAATACCACTGTTGGGGAACGTAGTAATTTCCAAAAAATTTCCTACGCACACGCAAGATCATGGTGATGCATAGCAACGAGGGAAGAGTGTGATCTATGTACCCTTGTAGACCGACAGTGGAAGCGTTAGCACAACGCGGTTGATGTAGTCGTACGTCTTCACGGCCCGACCGATCAAGCACCGAAACTACGGCACCTCCGAGTTCTAGCACACGTTCAGCTCGATGACGATCCCTGGACTCCGATCCAGCAAAGTGTCAGGGAAGAGTTCCGTCAGCACGACGGCGTGGTGACGATCTTGATGTACTACCGTCGCAGGGCTTCGCCTAAGCACCGCTACAATATTATCGAGGATTATGGTGGAAGGGGGCACCGCACACGGCTAAGAATATGATCACGTGGATCAACTTGTGTGTCTAGGGGTGCCCCCTGCCCCCGTATATAAAGGATCAAGGGTAGGAGGCCGGCCGGCCCCTATGGCGCCCCAAGGGGGAAAGAAGTGGGGAGGGAGAAGGAAAGGGGGGCGCCGCCCCCCCTCTCCTAGTCCAATTCGGACCAGGGGGGAGGAGGCATGCGGCCCACCTTTGGCTGCCCCTCTCTCTCTTCACTAAGGCCCATATGGCCCATTACTTCTCCCGAGGGGGGGGGGGGGGTTCCGGTAACCCTCCGGCTCTCCGGTTTTCTCCGAAATCACCCGGAACACTTTCGGTGTCCGAATATAGCCGTCCAATATATCAATCTTTATGTCTCGACCATTTCGAGACTCCTCGTCATGTCCGTGATCACATCCGGGACTCCGAACTAACTTCGGTACATCAAAACTCATAAACTCATAATATAACTGTCATCGAAACCTTAAGCGTGCGGGCCCTACGGGTTCGAGAACAATGTAGACATGACCGAGACACGTCTCCGGTCAATAACCAATAGCGGAACCTAGATGCTCATATTGGCTCCTACATATTCTACGAAGATCTTTATCGGCCAGACCGCATAACAACATACGTTGTTCCCTTTGTCATCGGTATGTTACTTGCCCGAGATTCGATCATCGGTATCTCAATACCTAGTTCAATCTCGTTACCGGAAAGTCTCTTTACTCGATTCGTAATACATCATCTTGCATCTAACTCATTAGTTGTAATTCTTGCAAGGCTTATGTGATGTGCATTACCGAGAGGGCCCAGAGATACCTCTCCGACAATCGGAGTGACAAATCCTAATCTCGAAATACTCCAACCCAACATTCACCTTTGGAGACACCTGTAGAGCTCCTTTATAGTCACCCAGTTACATTGTGACGTTTGGTAGCACACAAAGTGTTCCTCCGATAAACGGGAGTTGCATAATCTCATAGTCATAGGAACATGTATAAGTCATGAAGAAAGCAATAGCAACATACTAAACGATCGGGTACTAAGCTAATGGAATGGGTCATGTCAATCACATCAATCAAATGACAACACGTCTATGGTTAGGAAACATAACCATCTTCGATTAACGAGCTAGTCAAGTAGAGGCATACTAGTGACGTTTGGTTTGTCTATGTATTCACACAAGTATTATGTTTCCGGATAATACAATTCTAGCATGAATAATAAACATTTATCATGATATAAGGAAATAAAATAATAACATTATTATTGCCTCTAGGGCATATTTTCTTCTAGTTGTACTAGCAAGAAAGTTTCTAAATTCAGATTTAGGGGGATCCCTAACACTACCCCATGATGGAAGTTTGCAAGCAGAAGTGAAATCCTCTAAGTCCATGGTATAAGATTTGTCATAGAGATCAAACATGACTGAAGGGGAATTACGCGAAGATGAATACTCAAACCTCCTCACAAAGGAACTTGTGAGATCATGATACTGGGGGCATTTGTTAGCCTCAAAATCCTCAAGACCGGCATTGCGCAAATATGCTTTGAATTCTTCTTTAATTCCCGCACGGTCCATAAAATTTTCCGACGGCCATTCGCAAGGCCGTATTGGAGCGTCTCTTGGTGGATCCTCGTCAGCATCGCGCATAGCAATCCTAGGTCCTTGCTTCTTAGAGGAACCACCTTGGTACATCTTCCTAAGCATATTGTTTTTCTCTGAAAAATTCTGAAATTTTTAGTAACTTCAAAAAAAGTAAACCATCTTCAATAATATTGATAGCAACTACTCCTACAAGTGCCTAGAGCCTATATCAAGCATTAGAACTACTTGGAACCATATAAATTTGACATGCAAGATCAAGAACATGGTCACCTATGCAGCACAAATTTGCAAATAATAAAGCACTAGAACAAAAACTAATTGGACCAATGGAGGAGTCACATACCAAGGAACAATCTCCCCAAGCAGTTTTGCGAGAGGTGCTTTGAGAAAGGAGATCGAAAATCACATCAAAAGTGGCTGGAACTCGTGCTTGAGTTGGTTTTTCGGGTTTGTGTGAGACAAAGGAAGAAGATGGGTGCTGGGATAAGTGGAGGAGGGCCACCGTGGGCCCACGAGGCAGGGGGGCGCGCCCTAGAGGGGGGAGGGGCGCCCACCACCCTCGTGGCCAGGTGGCGGCTCCTCCCGCGGTAATTTTTGCACAGTAAATCCTCAAATATTCCCAAAAAAATCATATTAAATTGGCATGGCATTCCGAGGACTTTTATTTTCGGGATATTTTTATATTGCACGGATAAGTCAGGAAACAGACAGAAAAATACTATTTTTACTTTATTTAATATAAATAACAGAAAGTAAAAGTGGGGTACAGAAGGTTGTGCTTCTAGTTTCATCCATCTCATGCTCATCAAAAAGAATCCACTAACAAGGTTGATCAAGTCTTGTTAACAAACTCATTCTGATAATCATGAAACCGGAGAAATTTTGAATAACACTAAGTTACCTCAACGGGGATATGCACATCCCCAATAATAAGTATATCATATTTCTTTTTGACAGTAGGAAGAGGAAATTCAAAACGTCCAAATATAATCGATGGATTTTTTCCAATGGAGTTGATACTATGAACTTGAGGTTGTTCCTCGGAAAGTGTACCGTATGCTCATTACCATTAACATGAAAAGGGACATTGCCTTTGTTGCAATCAATAACAGCCCCTGCAGTATTAAGAAAAGGTCTTCCAAGAATAATAGACATACTATCATCCTCGGGAATATCAAGTATAACAAAGTCCATTAAAATAGTAACGTTTGCATCCACAACAGGCACATCCTCACAGATACCGACAGGTATAGCAGTTGATTTATCAGCCATTTGCAAAGATATTTCAGTAGGTGTCAACTTATTCAAGTCAAGTCTAAAATATAAAGAGAGAGGCATAACACTAACACCGGCTCCAAGATCACATAAAGCAGTTTTAATACAATTTCTTTTAATGGAGCAAGGTATAGTAGGTACTCCGGGGTCTCCAAGTTTCTTTGGTATCCCCCCTTAAAAGTATAATTAGCAAGCATGGTGGAAATCTTAGCTTCCGGTATCTTTATTTTATTAGTAATGATATCCTTCATATATTTAGCATAAGGATTTGTTTTGATTACATCAGTTAATCGCATACGCAAAAAGATAGGCCTAATCATTTCAGCAAAGCGCTCAAAATCCTCATCATCCTTTTTCTTGGATGGTTTCGGAGGAAAAGGCATGGGTTTCTGAACCCAAGGTTCCCTTTCTTTACCATGTTTCCTAGCAACAAAGTCTCTTTTTATCATAACGTTGATTCTTTGATTGTGGGTTGTCAAGATCAACAACATGTTCTACATCATTGTCATTACTAGGTTGAGCATCATCATGAACATCATCATTAATATTTTCACTAGGTTCATGTTCATTACCAGATTGTGTTTCAGCATCAGACATAGAGATATCATTTGGATTATCAGGTGGTTCAGCAATAGGTTCACTAGAAGTTTGCACAGTTCTATCATTTTTCTTCTTCTTCTTTTTAGAAGAACTAGGAACATCAATATTATTTCTTTGAGAATCTTGCTCGATTCTCTTAGGGTGGCCTTCATGATACAAAGGTTCCTGAGTCATTCTACCAGTTATAGTAGCCACTCTAACAACATAATCATTTTTCTCACTATTAATTTCATCAAGCACTTCTTTTTGAGCCTTAAGTACTTGTTCTACTTGAGTGGTAACCATAGAAGCATGTTTGCTAACAAGTTTAAGTTCACCTTTAATATTAGCCATATAATCACCCAAGCGTCTAATCATATAAGCATTTTCTTTTAATTGTATACCAAAATAAGCATTGAAGTCGTCTTGCTTAAACATAAAGTTATCAAACTCATCCAAGCACTGACTAGCAATTTTAGTAGGAGGGACTTCAGCTTAAACCCGGGCATGGGCAGCCCGGCCCGACGACCCGGCCCGAGCCCGGCCCGAAAAACCCGGGCCGAGCCGGGCCGGGCTCGGGCCTAGTTTTGCAGCCCGGAAGATAGTTCAGGCCGGGCTCGGGCTTCATTTTTTCTGTATTTCGGGCCGGGCTTTCGGGCTTCAGGCCGGGCTTGCACGTGCGTACACTAAAAAAAAGCGTTCGGGCCAGGCTTTCGGGCTTCGGGCTTGACTTCAGGCCGGGCTCGGGCTTGAAAACAGGGAGTATTTCGGGCTTCGGGCCGGGCTCGGGCTTGGGAAATGAAGGTCGGGCTTTTATAAGCCCGGCCTGAAACCCGGCCCGGCCCGACGTTTGCCCGGGTTTACTTTAGCTTTATCATATCTATAGAGAGAATTTACCTTTATTACCTATGTCGGGATATCGAGATCAGGAGGTTCTTCAATAAATAAAGAATTGAGATCATATGTTTCTTCAACAAGTGGTATATTAAGACCATGTATTTCTTCAATAGGAGGTAAATTCTTAACATCTTCAGCTTTAATACCTTTTTCTTCATAGATTTCTATGCCTCTTGCATATCTTCGGGACTGAGGAATAGAACACCTCTCTTCTTTGGAGTTGGTTTAGGAATAGACTCAGTAATTGGAGCAGGAGCTGGCTCAGGAGGTGCCCAATTATTTTCATTTGTCAACATATTATTCAATAGAATTTCAGCTTCATCTGGTGTTCTTTCCCTAAAAAGAGAACCAGCACAACTATCCAGGTAATCTCTAGAAGCATCGGTTAGTCCATTATAAAAGATATCAAGTATTTTAGGTTTCTTAAGAGGATGATCAGGCAAAGCATTAAGTAACTTGAGAAGCCTCCCCCAAGCTTGTGGGAGACTCTCTTCTTTAATTTGCACGAAGTTGTATATTTCCCTCAAAGCAGCTTGTTTCTTATGAGCAGGGAAATATTTAGCAGAGAAGTAATAAATCATATCCCGGGGACTACGCACACAACCAGGATCAAGAGAATTAAACCATATCTTAGCATCACCCTTTAATGAGAATGGAAATATTTTGAGTATATAGAAGTAACGCGATCTCTCATCATTAGTGAACAGGGAAGCTATATCATTTAACTTAGTAAGATGTGCCACAACAGTTTCAGATTCATAGCCATAAAACGGATCAGACTCAACCAAAGTAATTATATCAGGATCAACAGAGAATTCATAATCCTTATCAGCAACACATATACGTGAAGTAGCAAAAGCAGGGTCGGGTTTCATTTTATCTCTAAGTGATTCTTTGTTCCATTTAACTAATAACCTCTTAAGCTCACATCTATCATTGCAAGCTAAAATAGCGGCAGAACATTCCATATCAAAAAGACAGCCCTCAAGAATAACAAGCATATTTTCATCATCACTATCATCATCGTATTCAGATTCAATAATTTCTTTTTCTCTAGCCCTAGCAATTTGTTCATCAAGAAATTCACCAAGGGGCACAATAGTATCAGGCATAGAAGCAGTTTCATCATAAGTATCATGCATAGCAGAAGTGGCATCATCAATAACATGCGACATATCAGAACGAATAGTAGAAGCAGGTGTAGGGGTCGCAAACTCACTCATAACAGAAGGTGAATCAAGTGCAGAGCTAGATGGCAGTTCCTTACCTCCCCTCGTAGTTGAGGGATAGATCTTGGTTTTTGGATCTCTCAAGTTCTTCATAGTGTCCAGAAGATATAAATCCCAAGTGACTCAGAGAATAGAGCTATGCTCCCCGGCAACGGTGCCAGAAATTGGTCTTGATAACCCACAAGTATAGGGGATCGCAACAACTTTCGAGGGTAGAGTATTCAACCCAAATTTATTGATTTGACACAAGGGGAGCCAAAGAATATTCTCAAGTATTAGCAGCTGAGTTGTCAATTCAACCACACCTGGAAACTTAGTATCCGCAACAAAGTGTTTAGTAGCACAGTAATATGATAGTGGTGGTAACAGCAACAAAAGTAAAGGCAGCAAAAGTAATGTTTTTGGTATTTTGTAGTGATTGTAACAGTAGCAGCGGAAAAGTAAATAAGCGCAAACCATTATATGGAAAACTCGTAGGCACCGGATCAGTGATGGATAATTATGCCGGATGCGGTTCATCATGTAACATTCATAACATAGGGTGACACAGAACTAGCTCCAATTCATCAATGTAATGTAGGCATGTATTCCGTATATAGTCATACGTGCTTATGGAAAAGAACTTGCATGACATCTTTTGTCCTACCCTCCCGTGGCAGCGGGGTCCTATTGGAAAGTAAGGGATATTAAGGCCTCCTTTTAATAGAGAACCGGAACAAAGCATTAGCACATAGCGAATACATGAACTCCTCAAACTATGGTCATCACCGGGAGTGGTCCCGATTATTGTCACTTCGGGGTTGCCGGATCATAACACATAGTAGGTGACTATAGACTTGCAAGATAGGATCAAGAACTCACATATATTCATGAAAACATAATAGGTTCAGATCTGAAATCATGGCACTCGGGCCCTAGTGACAAGCGTTAAGCATAGAAAAGTCATAGCAACATCAATCTCAGAACATAATGGATACTAGGCATCAAACCCTAACAAAACTAACTCGATTACATGATAAATCTCATCCAACCCATCACCGTCCAGCAAGCCTACGATGGAATTACTCACGCACGGCGGTGAGCATCATGAAATTGGTGATGGAGGATGGTTGATGATGACGACGGCGACGAATCCCCCTCTCCGGTGCCCCGAACGGACTCTAGATCAGCCCTCCCGAGAGGTTTTACGGCTTGGCGGCGGCTCCGTATCGTAAAACGTGATGATTTCTTCTCCTTGATTTTTTTCTCTCCAAAAGCAAATATATAGAGTTGGAGTTGGCGACAGAGGGCATCCAGGGGGCCCACGAGGTAGGGGGGCGCACCCTGGGGGGGGGGCGCCCCCACCCTCGTGAACAGGGTGTGGGGCTCCTGGTCTTCATCTTTGGCGAGGATTTTTTATTATTTTTTCTAAGATGTTCCATGGAGTTTCAGGTCATTCCGAGAATATTTGTTTTATGCACATAAAACAACACCATGGTAATTCTGCTGAAAACAGCGTCAGTCCGGGTTAGTTCCATTCAAATCATACAAGTTAGAGTCCAAAACAAGGGCAAACGTGTTTGGAAAAGTAGATACGATGGAGACGTATCAAAGATGGCTTCTTATTTTTTCCCATTGAAAGACTTCATATAGCAGAAGATGGCCACCGGAGGGCCACCAGGGGGCCCACGAGGTAGGGGCTGGGCGCGCCCCCCACCCTCGTGTGCAGGGTGTGCCCCCCGGTGAACTTCTTGCGCTTAGTATTTTTTATATATTCTGAAAACGTCTTCCGTGAAGTTTCAGGACTTTTGGAGCTGTGCAGAATAGGTCTCTAATATTTTCTCCTTTTCCAGCCCAGAATCCCAGCTGCCGGCATTCTTCCTCTTTATGTAAACCTTGTAAAATAAGAGAGAATAGGCATAAGTATTGTGACATAATGTGTAATAACAACCCATAATGCAATAAATATTGATATAAAAGCATGATGCAAAATGGACGTATCATCTGCCCCAAGCTTAGACCTCGCTTGTCCTCAAGAGAAAGCCGAAATCGAAAAATATGTCCACGTGTTTAGAGATAGAGGTGTCGATAAAAATAAAATACGGACATGAGGGCATCATGATCATTCTTAGAACAACCACTTATATAATTCTTGTCATATGATCCCTTATGCTAGAGTAACAATTCAATCACAATTTCAAGTATTAATTTTAAACTTCATTGAAAATTAACAAACTATAATCTCAGTCATTGGAGCAATTGCAATTTATCATAACATAGGAAAGAGTCAATATATAAGAGCTTTTCAGCAAGTCCACATACTCAACTATCATATAATCTTTCACAATTGCTGACACTCACGCAATACTTATGGGTATGGAGTTTTAATCGGACACAGAGAAAGATAGGGGCTTATTGGTTTGCCTCCCAACGTTTTACCTCAAGGGTAATGTCAACAATAATAGTTCATGAAAACTCACATCCAATTAGCCATATATACCAGGATCTTTCCAACATACTATGCTTGCCAAAGGATAAAATGTAAAAAGGATGGGTGAAGATCACCATGAATCTTATGCAATGTAGGAGATAAAAGTAAAAGATAGGCCCTTCACAGAGGGACGCAGAGGTTGTCATGCGCTTTTATGGTTGGATGCACAAAATCTTAATGCGAAAGAACGTCACTTTATATTGCCACTTGTGATATGAACCTTTATTATGCAGTCTGTCGCTTTTATTTCTTCCATATCACACGATCGTATAAAGCTTATTTTCTCCCACACTAATAAGTCATACATATTTAAAGAGCAATTTTTATTGCTTGCACCGATGACAACTTACTTGGAGGATCTTACTCAATCCATAGGTAGGTATGGTGGACTCTCATGGCAAAACTGGTTTAAGGGTATTTGGAAGCACAAGTAGTATCTCTACTTGGTGCAATGAATTTGGATAGCATGAGGGGGAAAGGCAAGCTCAACCATGTTGGATGATCCATGACAATATAATTTATCTCAGATGTAAGAAAACATAACCCATTACGTTGTCTTCCTTGTCAAATGTCAACTCTTTAGCATGTCATATTTTAATGAGTGCTCACAATCATAAAAGATGTACAAGATAGTATATTTATATGTGAAGACCTCTCTTTCTTTATTACTTCCTATTAATTGCAACGATGACCAAAACTAAGCTTGTCAACTCTCAACAACTTTTATTCATCATATCTTTTCTATGTGAGCTCATTACTCTCCATAAGATCCATATGATCTCTTTGTTTCCCTTTTTATTTATTTCTCTTTTCTTTTATTCACTTGGGATCATGGCAAAATAATCAAGACCTTGATTCAACACTAATCTTTATTATATATATAGCTCACGGACTCGATTACATAGAAGGATCATAAAGCAAAACTCACAACTAGATCATACTAAGAACTTTTATTCTACTAGATCAAGATATTACCAAAAGGATCGAACTAAAAAAACGGTAAAGATAAAAGTGATGGTGATACGATACCGGGGCACTCCCCCAAGCTTGGTAGTTGCCAAGGGGAGTGCCGATACCCATGTGATCATGTCTCTCTTTTAGGGGATGGTGATGTGATATTCTTGGCGATGATGCCCTTCAGGATACGATTCTCCTCCTCGAGCTTATTGACTTGCTGCTTGAGGTCCATTATTTCCTTTCAGAGTTTTCCAGTAACAGCCAAAGCTCCCTGCACCCAAGGGTGCTGCACAGATGCGGGAGAACCAGTGTCACTCTTTTTCATATTCTCATAAGAAAGAAATTTAACATTGGAAGGGATAACCGAGTTTGGAATAGCTGAGCTCTGCAGTTCTCCCATTGTGAATCCAGCTCGGAAGCGGGAAGTGACTTCTTGATCCTCTTCCATGGCATCTATCCTCTTCAAATCAGCCTCCATCTCTTCCTCCGTTGCTGGCTCAAAGAGGTCAACATTATTGTTTGTCATTGATCTCGGTGCCGGATGAGACACCCGGCTCTCCTTGACTGACTCTTGCGAAGACATCTTGCTCTAATCTGCAGCAGCAACAGCTCGAAACACAAACAAAGGATAATTGCGTGATACGGGAGTCAAAACCCCTGGGAGATTATATAATGAATTTTTACCGACCAAAATACGTGTCGTGTACGAAAACGGAGTCCGGAGAGCACACGAGGTGCCCACGAGGTAGGGGGGCGCACCCAGGGGGGTAGGGCGCGCCCTCCACCCTCGTGGAGCCCTCGTGTCCTTCCCGGACTGCTTCTTATTTTTCTCTTTTTCAAAATATTCCAAAACAGAGAAATATTGCCTTAAAAACTGTTTTGGAGTTGGTTTACTTACCGTACCACATACCTATTCCTTTTCGGAGTCTGAAACATTCCGGAAAGTGTCCCTTATGTATTTCTCCGGGGTTACAGTTTCAATAACATTGGTTTCAACATTTATGGGATTGCCTGAGATATAATGTTTGATTCTTTGACCGTTCACCACCTTCGGATTTGTGCCTTCGAAGTTGTTGATTTTTATGGCACCAGAACGATAGACCTCCTCGATAACGTAAGGGCCATCCCATTTAGAGAGAAGTTTTCCTGCAAAAATCTTAAATGAGAGTTGTATAGCAATACATAATCACCTACATTAAAGTCACGCTTTTGTATCCTTTTATCATGCCATCTTTTAACTTTTTCTTTAAACAACTTGGCATTTTCGTAAGCTTGGGTTCTCCATTCAGCAAGTGAGCTAATATCAAATAACCTCTTCTCACCGGAAACTTTAAAATCATAATTGAGCTCTTTAATAGCCCAATAAGCCTTATGTTCTAGTTCGAGAGGTAATTAAGTGACATGCTTTTCCATAAACCATTTTATATGGAGACATACCCATATGATTTTTATACGCAGTTCTATAGACCCATAATGCATCATCAAGTTTCTTGGACCAATTCTTTCTAGACCTATTGACAGTCTTTTGCATAATTAATTTGAGCTCTCTATTACTCAATTCTACTTGACCACTAGATTGTGGGTGATAAGGGGATGCAATTCTATGATTAACATCATATTTAGCAAGCATTTTACGGAAAGCACCATGGATAAAATGTGAACCACCATCAATCATTAAATATCTAGGGACTCCAAACCTTGGAAAAGTAACTTCTTTAAGCATCTTAATAAAGGTGTTATGATCAACACTAGTAGTTGGAATAGCTTCTACCCACATAGTAACATAATCAACAACAACTAAAATATGTGTATATCCATTAGAGGCAGGAAAAGGTCCCATATAGTCAAAGCCCCAAACATCAAATGGTTCAATAACGAGTGAATAGTTCATAGGCATTTCTTGACGTCTACTAATATTACCAATTCTTTGAGATTCATCACAAGATAAGACAAACTTACGGGCATCCTTGAAGAGAGTAGGCCAATAAAAACCAGATTGCAATACCTTATGTGCAGTTCTATCTCCAGCATGGTGTCCCCCATAAGCTTCGGAGTGACACTTGCGTAGGATCTGTTCCTGTTCATGCTCAGGTACACAATGTCTAATAGCACCATCTACTCCTTCTTTATAAAGATGCGGGTCATCCCAAAAGTAATGCCTCAAATCATAGAAGAACTATTTCTTTTGCTGGTATGTGAAACTAGGTGGTATGAATTTGGCAACAATGTAATTAGCATAATCAGCATACCATGAAGCAGTATGAGAAGTATTTGTGACATTCAATTACTCATCAGGAAAGCTATCATAAATAGGTAGTGGGTCATCAAGCACATTTTCTAACCTAGACAAGTTGTGTGCAACGGGGTTCTCAGCTCCCTTTCTATCAAGAATATGCAAGCCAAATTCTTGTAGCAAGAGAACCCATCTAATAAGTCTAGGTTTAGCATCTTTCTTTTCCATAAGATATTCAATAGCAGCATGATCAGTGTGAATAGTTACTTTAGAATCAACAATATAAGGTCTGAACTTATCACAAGCAAATACAACTGCTAAGAATTCTTTTTCAGTAGTAGCATAATTTCTTTGAGCATTGTCTAGAGTTTTACTAGCATATTGAATAACGTTTAATTTCTTATCAACTCTTTGCCCTAGAACAACACCTCACTACGGGAAACATGAGATTTGCCGTCTGTACTGCTCTTTGCCGTCAGTATTTCATCGGGATAGACAGAAAAGATTAAATTTGCCGACAACTGCTGACGACAAAGAATAACTGACGACAAAAACATACTTTGCCGTCTGCAGAAAAAAACACAGACGGCAAAAAGACTTTGCCGTCTACATTTTTATTTACAGACGACAAAGAGGTTACTTTGCCATCTATTAAAAAAATGCAGACGGCAAAGACTTTGCAGTGTGTAAAAAAATACATACGACAAAGAGAAAACACATCTCGTGGATCGATCCCATGGATCGATGAGGTGGCACCATCGCAGCCACCCTCACCATTCGCCTCTCGTCCCTGATCTATCACCCACCCGACCCCACCATGTTCTCTGTCTTTGCCTTATCCCTTCGCACGTTCTCTCTCTCCCTTATCCCCGCACGCAGCCCACCCCACGACCTCGCTCGCCTCCCGATTCTGCCACCAACTCCATCCCCCGTACCCCGTCCCTGGTCGCCGGCGAGCGCCGCCAGCCAGTCCCCCGTCCCCACCGGCGTGGCCGCCCCGTTCCCCGTCCCAGTCGCCACAAGCTCCGTCCCCCGTCCCCCGTCCCTGCTCGCCGGCGAGCGCCGCCAGCCCCGGCCCCCATCGCCCCGGCGTGGCCGCCCCGTTCCCCATCCCACTCGCCACCGGTGCGGCTGGCCCCTTCCCTCGTCCTCCTGCCGCGACCGCCACCGTCACCAGCTGGTCCGGCGGGGCCTCGTCACCAGCCGCCCCGGCCCGGTCCCTCGTCGGCCTCTGCTCTTCGGAAGGAAACCGCGTCGGTGCCTCGAGATACCGGCATGGCCGGCCCCATCCTCCGTCGCCCCCGGCACGGTCTTCCTGTCCCCTGTCGCTCTTGGAAGGTCTCCTCCCCATCAATGGGTCGTGACACCACAAGCAGCTGCACACTGGAGTGGCCTTCTCCCCATCAACGCCTTGCTCCACCGGCCACCGCTAGCCGCATCGGCTTCTGCCTGTCGTGCTCGGAAGGTGGCCGTGCAAGCTTCGGGGTGAACTTGGCAGCCCTGTGTAATATGATATTTTTTGTCTTGATAGATGATTGTCAGACTAGTGAATGATTGATTGTCAAACTACTAAAACGCAAAAACTCAAGTGAAGATTTTGCCTACACCTTGTTATTAGCTATTTTTATTATGAGCAAAAAAATCCTACGCCTTCGACCATCTAGGCCTCTGTACCTGGTTTACGGTTACCTATTTCTTTTAAATAATAAAAAATTCTTTGCCATCTAGGATGTATGAGGCTGATGGCAAAGACATAGTCCAGTTGACGGCAAAGATGATTTTCTTTGCTGTCTGCTACTACCGCGCTTGATGGCAAAGAGTGAGTTGGCTAACGGCAAAGTCTTTGCCGTCTTCCCTATAAAAAGCTGACGGTAAAGTATTCTTTGCCGACTTATCTTTGCTGTCTGAGTTTGCCGTCTGCTTCCTGACGGCAAAATCTTTGCCGTCTGGATTTAGGTCTTTGCCGTCTGGAATTCACAGACGGCAAATTACCTGTTTCCTGTAGTGCCTACAGCATAATCACTAGCATCACACATAATTTCAAAGGGTAAATTCCAATCAGGTGGCTGAACAATAGGTGCAGAGATCAATGCTTTCTTAAGTATTCCAAATGCTTCTACACAATCATCATCAAAGACAAATGGTATATCTTTTTGTAATAAATTAGCCAGAGGCCGAGAAACTCTGGAGAAGTCTTTAATGAACCTCCTATAAAAACCGGCATGACCAAGGAAACTTCTTATACCTTTGATGTCCTTGGGACATGGCATCTTTTCAATAGCATCAACCTTGGCTTTATCAACTTCAATACCTCTTTCAGAAACTTTATGCCCCAAGACAATACCTTCATTAACCATAAAGTGGCACTTCTCCCAATTCAAGACAAGATTAGTTTCTTCACATCTCTGCAAAACTCGATCAAGGTTGCTCAAGCAATCATCAAAAGAAGATCCATAGACGGAGAGATTGTCCATGAAAACCTCACAAATCTTTTCACAAAAGTCAGAGAATATAGCCATCATACATCTTTGAAAGGTAGTAGGTGCATTACATAAACCAAAAGGCATACGTCTATAAGCAAAAGTACCAAAAGGGCAAGTAAAAGTAGTCTTTGATTGATCTTTGGCTGACACAGGTATTTGAGAGAAACCAGAATAACCATCTATAGAAAGCAAAAATGTGTATGTTTGGATAATCTTTCTAGCATTTGATTGATAAAAGGTAAGGGGTAATGATCCTTTTTAGTAGCCTTATTTAATTTGCGGAAATCAATTACCATCCTATAACCTGTAATAATTCTTTGATGAATCAATTCATCTTTATCATTGGGTACAACAGTAATACCACCCTTCTTAGGGACACAATGGACATGACTTACCCACTGACTATCAGCAACGGGATAGATTATACCTGCCTCAAGGAGCTTTAGTATTTCCTTTCTTACCACTTCTTTCATTTTAGGATTCAGCCGTCGTTGATGATCATGAACTGGTTTAGCGTCTTATTCCAAATTTATTTTATGTTGACATAGAGTGGGACTAATGCCCTTAAGATCATCAAGAGTATACCCAATAGCAGCACGATGCTTCTTTAGAGTTTTCAATAATCTCTCTTCCTCATGCTCTGGAAGGTTAGCACTAATAATAATAGGATATATCTTTTTCTCATCAAGATAAGCATATTTAAGAGTATCAGGCAACGGTTTAAGCTCAGACACGGGATCACCCTTGGGTGGAGGAGGATCCCCTAAGATTTCAACAGGCAAATTGTGTTTCAGAATAGGTTCCTGTTTAAAGAATACTTCATCTATTTCCCTTCTTTCATTCATAAACATATCAATTTCATGGTCTAGCAAATATTGTTCTAAATGATCACTAGGAGGTACGGCAATAGAAGCAAGACCAATAATTTCATCTTTACTAGGTAATTCTTCTTCACGGTGTTGTCCACTAAATTTAGAGAAATTAAATTCATGAGACATACATTCCAAACCAACAGTAAAAACATCCTTATTGCAATCTATCTGAGCATTAACAGTGTTCAAGAAGGGTCTACCAAATGTAATGGGACAAAAGCTATCTTGTGAGGAACCAATAACAAGAAAATCAGCAGGATATTTAGTTTTCCCACACAAGACTTCAACATCTCTAACAATTCCCATTAGTGAAATAGTATCTCTATTGGCAAGTTTAATTGTGACATCAATATCTTCTATCCCAGCAGGTGCAATATCATGCATAATTTCTTTGTATAAGGTGTAAGGTATTGCACTAGCACTAGCACCCATATCACATAAGCCATGATAACAATGAACTCCTATTTTAACAGAAATAACAGGCATGCCTACTACAGGTCTGTTTTTATCTTTAGCACAAGGTTTACCAATTCTGGCAGTCTCATCAAGGAAATGAATAACATGCCTATCAATATTATCAGACAAGAGATCTTTAACAATAGCAACATTAGGTTCAACTTTAACTTTCTCAGGAGGTGTATAAGTTTTAATATTGCTTTTGTGAACCACATTTGAAGCTTTAGCATGATCCTTTATCCTAATAGGAAAAGGTGGTTTCTCAACATAAGTAGTAGGAACAATAGGATCATTATAAGTGATAGTATTTTCTTCAACTTTAATAGGTGTAGCTACTTTTACTTCTATGGGAGGATGATATTTAAACCACTTCTCCTTGGGGAGATCAACATGAGTGGCAAAAGATTCACATAAAGAAGCTAGCTACTATCTCAGAGTCAAGTCCATATTTAGTGCTAAATTTACGGAAAACATCGGTATCCATAAAAGATTTAACACAATCAAACTTAGGTGTCATACCTGACTCCTTACCCTTGTCGAGGTCCCAATCTTCAAAGTTGTGTTTAATTCTTTCCAATAAATCCCATTTGAATTCAATAGTCTTCATCATAAAAGAGCCAGCACAAGAACTATTAAGCATGGTGCGATTGCTATCAGAAAGCCGAGCATAATTTTTTTGAATAATCATTTCTCTTGAGAGCTCATGATTGGGGCATGAATATAACATGGATTTAAGCCTCCCGAAGCTTGAGCAATGCTTTCTCCTTCGCGAGGCCAAAAATTATATATATAATTGCGATCACGATGAACAAGATGCATAGGATAAAACTTCTGATGAAATTCCAATTTCAATTGTTTGTAGTTCCATGACCCCATATCATCACATAGCATATACCATGTCGATGCATCTCCCTTCAAAGATAAAGGGAAGACCTTCTTCTTAACAACATCTCCGGGTACACCTGCAAGCTTAAATAATCCACAAACTTCATCCACATATATTAGATGCTCATCAGGATGCTTTGTTCCATCTCCTACAAAAGGATTAGCTAGCAGTTTTTCCATCATACCCGAAGGAATTTCAAAGCAGACATTTTCATTTTCATTTTCAGTAGGTTCAGTAGGTTGAGGAGCCCCTAAGAGGATTACTTTCCATAGTCACAAGTGATAGTAAATTTTAGCACACTATATAAATTTTTCCTTACCAAATTCCACCTACCAAAGGCTCTTCACTCCCCGGCAACGACGCTAGAAAAGAGTCTTGATGAACCACAAGTATAGGGGATCTATCGTAGTCCTTTCGATAAGTAAGAGTGTCGAACCCAACGAGGAGCAGAAGGAAATGATAAGCGGTTTCCAGCAAGGTATTCTCTGCAAGTACTGAAATAAGTGGTAACAGATAGTTTTGTGATAGGATAATTTGTAACGAG
The DNA here is from genome assembly GCF_018294505.1 of Triticum aestivum. Taxonomy (NCBI): domain Eukaryota; kingdom Viridiplantae; phylum Streptophyta; class Magnoliopsida; order Poales; family Poaceae; genus Triticum; species Triticum aestivum. Next base: position 43,277,225 of record NC_057809.1, on the reverse strand, counting down.
CATCAAGTAACAAAAGTAAATAAGGTGCAGCAAGGTGGCCCAATCTGTTTTGTAGCAAAGGACAAGCCTGGACAAACTCTCATATGATGTAAAGCGCTCCCGAGGACACATGGGAATATCGTCAAGCTAGTTTTCATCACGTTCATATGATTCACGTTCGATACTTTGATAATTTCGTATGTGGGTGGACCGGTGCTTGGGTGCTGCCCTTACTTGGACAAGCATCCCACTTATGGTTAACCTCTATTGCAAGCATCCGCAACTACAACAAAAGTATTAAGGTAAACCTAACCATAGCATGAAACATATGGATCCAAATCAGCCCCTTACGAAGCAACGCATAAACTAGGGTTTAAGCTTCTATCTCTCTAGCAACCCATCATCTACTTATTACTCCTCAATGCCTTCCTCTAGGCCCAAATAATGGTGAAGTGTCATGTAGTCGATGTTCACATAACACCACTAGAGGAGAGACAAAATACATCTCATCAAAATATCGAACGAATACCAAATTCACATGACTACTAATAGCAAGACTTCTCCCATGTCCTCAGGAACAAACGTAACTACTCACAAAGCATATTCATGTTCATAATTAGAGGGGTATTAATATGCATATAGGATTTGAACATATGATCTTCCACCAAATAAACCAACTAGCATCAACTACAAGGAGTAATTAACACTACTAGCAACCCACAGGTACCAATCCTGGGCTTGGGGACAAGAATTGGACACAAGAGATGAACTAGGGTTTTGAGAGGAGATGGTGCCGGTGAAGATGTTGATGGAGATTGCCCTCTCCTAATGAGAGGAGCGTTGGTGATCACGATGGCGATGATTTCCCCCTCCCGTAGGGAAGTTTCCCCGGTAGAACAGCTCTGCCGGAGCCCTAGATTAGTTCCGCCAAGGTTCCACCTCATGGCGCCGGAGTTTCGTCCAAGAAGATGGCTTCTCATTTTTTTCCCATCGAAAGACTTCATATAGCAGAAGATGGCCACCGGAGGGCCACCAGGGGGCCCACGAGGTAGGGGGCGCGCCTAGGGGGTAGGGCGCGCCCCCACCCTCGTGGGCAGGGTGAGGCCCCCCCGGTGAACTTCTTGCGCTTAGTATTTTTTATGTATTCTGAAAACGTCTTCCATGAAGTTTCAGGACTTTTGGAACTGTGCAGAATAGGTCTCTAATATTTGCTCCTTTTCCAGCCCAGAATCCCAGCTGCCGGCATTCTCCGTCTTTATGTAAACCTTGTAAAATAAGAGAGAATAGGCTTAAGTATTGTGACATAATGTGTAATAACAGCCCATAATGCAATACATATCGATATAAAAGCATGATGCAAAATGGACGTATCGATATGCAAAAGAAGAAAGATGTGGACAATGATATTGTTAAATTGAAGCTATTTCCTTTTTCGCTTAGAGATCATGCTAAAGCTTGGTTTTTGTCTTTCCCTAAAAATAGTATTGATTCGTGGAATAGGTGCAAAGATGCTTTTATCTCTAAGTATTTTCCTCCCGCTAAGATCATCTCTCTTAGAAATGATATCATGAATTTTAAGCAACTTGATCATGAACATGTTGCACAATCTTGGGAGAGGATGAAATTAATGATACGTAATTGCCCTACACATGGTTTGAATTTATGGATGATTATACAAAATTTTTATGCCGGATTGAATTTGATTCTAGAAATCTTTTAGATTCGGCCGCGGGAGGCACTTTTATGGAAATCACTTTAGGGGAAGCTACTAAACTCCTAGATAATATTATGGTTAATTATTCTCAATGGCACACGGAAAGATCTACTAATAAGAAAGTGCATGCGATAGAAGAAATTAATGTATTGAGTGGAAAGATGGATGAACTTACGAAATTATTTGCTAATAAAAGTGTCTCTTCTGATCCTAATGATATGCCTTTGTCTACTTTTATTGAGAATAATAATGAATCTATGGATGTGAATTTTGTTGGTGGGAATAACTTTGGTAACAACGCGTATAGAGGAAACTTTAATCCTAGGCCGTATCCTAGTAATTCCTCTAATAATTATGGTAATTCCTACAACAATTCTTATGGAAATTTTAATAAGATACCCTCTGATTTTGAATCTAATATTAAAGAATTTATTACTTCACAAAATAATTTCAATGCTTTGATTGAAGAAAAATTGCTTAAGATTGATGAGTTGGCTAGGAACATTGATAGAATTTCTCTTGATGTTGATTCTTGGAAACTTAGATCTATTTCACCTAAGCATGATATCAATGAGTCTCTCAAAGCCATGAGAATTTCCATTGATGAGTGCAAAGAAAGAACCGCTAGGATGCATGCTAAGGAAGATTGCTTTATAAAAGCGTGTTCTTCTAGTTTCCATGATAATAAATATGAAGATCTAAAAGTTATTGATGTGTCCCCTATTAAATATTTGTTTTGCAATATGAATCTTGATAATGATGGGACTGAATATGTTCCATCTTTACCTAGAAGACGTTCCAAAAATTTGGAGTCTTTAGATCTTGATGCTAAAATTGTTAAAAGTGGGATTGAAGAAGTCAAAACTTTAAATATCAATGAACCCACTATTTTGGATTTCAAGGAATTTAATTATGATAATTGCTCTTTGATAGATTGTATTTCCTTGTTGCAATCCGTGCTAAATTCTCCTCATGCTTATAGTCAAAATAAAGCCTTTACCAAACATATCGTTGATGCTTTGATGCAATCTTATGAAGAAAAACTTGAGTTGGAAGTTTCTATCCCTAGAAAACTTTATGATGAGTGGGAACCTACTATTAAAATTAAAATTAAAGATCATGAATGCTATGCTTTGTGTGATTTTGGTGCTAGTGTTTCCACAATTCCAAAGACTTTGTGTGATTTGCTAGGTTTCCGAGATTTTGATGATTGCTCTTTAAACTTGCACCCTGCGGATTCAACTATTAAGAAACCTATAGGAATAATTAATGATGTTCTTATTGTTGCAAATAGGAATTATGTGCCCATAGATTTTATTGTTCTTGACATATATTGCAATCCTTCATGTCCTACTATTCTTGGTAGACCTTTCCTTAGAACGATTGATGCAATTATTGATATGAAGGAAGGGAATATTAGATTCCAATTTCCGTTAAGGAAAGGCATGGAACACTTCCCTAGAAAGAAAATTAAATTACCATATGAATCTATTATGAGAGCCACTTATGGATTGCCTACCAAATATGGCAATACCTAGATCTATCCTTGCTTTTATGCCTAGCTAGGGGCGTTAAACGATAGCGCTTGTTGGGGGGCAACCCAATTTTATTTTTATTCCTTGATTTTTGCTCCTGTTTAGTAATAAATAATTTATCTAGCCTCTGTTTTGGTTGTGTTTTTTGTGTTTAATAAGTGTTTGTGCCAAGTAGAACCATTGTGAAGACTTGGGGAAGGTCTTTTTAATCTTTCTGTAAAAAACAGAAACTTTAGCGCTCACGACAATTGCTGCCATTTTTATTTGGAAGGTGCTATTTAGTTAATTCTTTTTTCAGATGATTAATAGATAAATTCCTCACGTCCAGAAATTTATTTTAGAATTTTTGGGGTTCGAGAACTTGCGTTAGCTACAGATTACTACCGACTGTTCTGTTTTTGACAGATTCTGTTTTTCGTGTGTTGTTTGCTTATTTTGATGAATCTATGGCTAGTAAAATAGTTTATAAACCATATAGAAGTTGGAATACAGTAGGTTTAACACCAATATAAATAAATAATGAGTTCATTACAGTACCTTGAAGTGATGTTTTGTTTTCTTTCGCTAACGGAGCTCACGAGATTTTTCTACTTTAAGTTTTGTGTTGTGAAGTTTTCAAGTTTTGAGTGAAAGATTTGATGGATTATGGAACAAGGAGTGGCAAGAGCATAAGCTTGGGGATGCCCATGGCACCCCAATATAATATAAGGATACCTAAAAGCCCTATCTTGGGTATGCCCCGAAAGGCATCCCCTCTTTCGTCTACTTCCATCCGTAACTTTACTTGGAGCTATAATTTTATTTACCACATGATATGTGTTTTGCTTGGAGCGTCTTGTATTATTTGAGTCTTTATTTGTTAGTTTTCCACAATCATTCTTGCTGTACACACCTTTTGAGAGAGACACACATGATTCGGAAATTGTTAGAATACTCTATGTGCTTCACTTATATCTTTTGAGTTATATAGTTTTTGCTCTAGTGCTTCACTTCTACCTTTTAGGGCATGGTGGTGGATTTGTTTTATAGAAACTATTGTTCTCTAATGATTCACTTAGATTATTTTGAGAGTCCTACAAAACAGCATGGTAATTTGCTTTAATTATGTTAGGCATTCAAGATTAATAAAAAAATCTTATGAGTGTGTTGAATACTATGAGAAATTTGATACTTGATAATTGTTTTAAGATATGGAGATGGTGATATTAGAGTCATGCTAGTTGAGTAGTTGTGAATTTGAGAAATGCTTGTGTTGAAGTTTGTGATTCCCGTAGCATGCACGTACGGTGAACCGTTATGTAAAGAAGTTGGAGCATGAATTATTTATTGATTGTCTTCCTTATGAGTGGCGGTTGGGGACGAGCGATGGTCTTTTCCTACCAATCTACCCCCCCTAGGAGCATGCGCATAGTACTTTGCTTCGATAACTAATAGATTTTTGCAATAAGTATGTGAGTTCTTTATGACTAATGTTGAGTCCATGGATTGTACGCACTCTCACCCTTCCACCATTGCTAACCTTTCTAATACCGCGCACCTTTCGCCGGTATCATACACCCACCATATACCTTCCTCAAAACAACCACCATACCTACCTATCATGGCATTTCCATAGCCATTCCAAGATATATTGCCATGCAACTTTCCACCGTTCTGTTTACTATGACACGCTCCATCATTGCCATATTGCTTTGCATGATCATGTAGTTGAAATTTTAGTTGTGGCAAAGCCACTGTAACACCCACGATGCGGCTATATCTCCCATGTGTCGGGGCATGACTTAGAGGCATAACCGCTTGGTAGGCATGTCCCAAGAGGGGTAATCTTTACACATCCCATGTACTGAATAAGAAGGGGATAAAGAGTTGGCTTACACTCGCCACTTCACACAAATACAAGTTAAACATACATCATCCAAAATACAATCAAGGTCCGACTAAGGAGCCAAAATAAAAGGAAGATAACCCCAAATGCTAGACTCCTGATCGTCCCAACTGGGCTCCACTACTGATCAACAAGAAACGAAACAAAACAACAATCAAGATATTCATCGAGCTCCCACTTGAGCTGGGTTGCATCACCTGCACTGGTATCATTGGCACATGCAACTGTTTGGAAGTATCTGTGAGCTAGGAGGACTCAGCAATCTCACACCCGCGAGATCAAGACTATTTAAGCTTATGGGTAGGAAAGGGTAGTGAGGTGGAGTTGCAGCAAGCACTAAGCATATATGGTGGCTAACATACGCAAATAAGAGCGGAAAGAGGAGCAACGCAGCGGTCGTGAACTAGAAGTGATCCTGAAACTACTCACGTTCAAGCATAACACAAGAACCGTGTTCTCTTCCCGGACTCTACCGAAAAGAGACCATCACGGCTACACACGCGGTTGATTCATTTTAACTAAGTTAAGTCTCAAGTTCTCTACAACCGGATATTAACAAATTCCCATCTGCCACATAACCGCGGGCACGGCTTTCGAAAGTTCAAACCCTGCAGGGGTGTCCCAACTTAGCCCATCACAAGCTCTCACGGTCAGCGAAGGATATTACTTCTCCCAAGAAGACCCGATCAGACTCGGAATCCCGGTTACAAGACATTTCGACAATTGTAAAACAAGACCAACAAAACCGCCCGAATGTGCCGACAAATCCCGATGGAGCTGCACATATCTCGTTCTCATGGCACACCGGATGAGCAGTCCGTATAACTAAAACCAACCCTCAAGTTTCCCCGAGGTGGCACTGCAAGGGGCTCTAGTTTGGACCAACACTCAGAGGAGCACTGGCCCGGGGGGTTAAAATAAAGATGACCCTCGGGCTCCGGAAACCCAAGGGAAAAAGTCTTATGTGGAAAAAGTTAAAACCAAAGTTGGGCCTTGCTGGAGGAGTTTTATTCAAAGCCAACTGTCAAGGGGTTCCCATAACACCCAACCGCATAAGGAACGCAAAATCAAGGAACATAACACCGGTATGACGAAACTAGGGCGGCAAGAGTGGAACAAAACACCAGGCATATGGCCGAGCCTTCCACCCTTTACCATGTATATAGATGCATTAAAGTAAATAAGATATATTGTGATATCCCAAACATATCCATGTTCCAACAAGGAACAAACTTCAACTTCACCTGCAACTAGCAACTCTATAAGAGGGGCTGAGCAAAGCGGTAACATAGCCAAACAACGGTTTTCCAGGAAAGGAGGGTTAGAGGCTTGATATGGCAATATGGGAGGCATGATATAGCAAGTGGAAGGTAGCGCGGCATAGAAATAGAGCGAACAACTAGCAAGCAAAGATAGAAGTGATTACGAGGGTATGGTCATCTTTCCTGACATCCCGCACGGAAGAAGAACGAGTCCATGAAGAAGACAAACAGACATAGTCGAACGGATCCTCACAAACACAACGTTACCGGAACTATCGAGAAGACGCACAATTGTCGTGGAATTGTCACGGCAGATGTCCTAGCGAAAGGACTTAGTCGTAGGGCCGTCGCAACTAGGAAGCTTAAAGGGGTTAATCGGGACAAAGGACACGCGAAGGTTTTATACTGGTTCGGCGCCTTACGGTGAAGGTAAGGCCTAGTCTAGTTGATGTTGTATTACTAGGTTTCGATGACCAAGGAGCAAATCCGCTAGCTTGGTTATCAATCTGTTGATTCTTGTCCTAAGCCGCCGCTGGGTCGTCCCCTTATACACACGGGTTGATGCCTGGCGGCCTACAAAGTCCCGGCCGGCTCATAAAACGTGTCCGGCTCGATGACTTCTTTTATATGCCTTTCTTTACAAGTCTTTCTTTACATATAGCGGTTCACAATATTGGGCCTTAAGTCGCCTCTGGGCTTAGGCCTTATATAAGTCTCAATAAACTATCACCTTGACTATTTCTGGGCTTCTTTTTGTAACCCGCCATTGGGGTTGACCCGGCCCCTCCCGGGCGGGTCATACCTGGTAGTTATATCCCCAACATTAGGCCCCAGGTTGACTTGAACTTTGTTCTTTGTCAATCTTCCACACTTAGATGAAATCCATTTTCCTCTGTTTGTAAAAACTCTGTAACCCGCCATGACGCCATCTTCCAAAAACATGAAAGCCTGCCATGACGTCATCTTCAACTGATCTTTATCTTTTAATATCTTCCGAGAATCGAGGCGTCCGTTTAGCAGGATAATCATTATTTTGGCCTTCCTCAATTTTCGTGCCTACATGTTCACTTATGCCCTTATAAATAGGCTTGGCCGGTCTTTCCCCTTTCTTCTTCTTCCTTCCATCTTCTTGCCACCTCTCTGCCTCTTGAGCTTCGCCGTCGCCACAGCGCCCGCCGTCGCCTCTCAACGTCGGCCGCTGCATCACCCTGAGCTCGTCCCGAGAACCGCGGTGACCCTTCCCAGAAGCTCTGCATTCGTAAGTTCCTACCTTTCCGCACTGTTAGATCTGTTTAGGGTTACAAGTTCATCGGCCTTCTTCGCCGTTCATCACAGACCTCCTCGCAGTTTCTTCTCCGTACCCTCTTTTGATCCAGAAGAAAAGTAGAACTTATGTGGTAGTAGTTTTACGCCCATTTTAGATGCTAGTAGATCCTTTTCCTTTGCACAGATACCTTCTTAGAGCTGATGAACTCCTCCACGCTTGTTCTTTAGGTCTAAATTTAATTTTCTTTTCTGACCCATTTTGATCCAGAATAATAGCAATAGCCTAGGAAATCTGTTTGTCTCAACACTTAGCTAATTCTGTTTCTGGTTTCCTTTGAATGTCTTTAGTCATGGCGGCTTATCACGCCGGCTCACTTTTCCTTTATATGTCATTAGCCCTTACTTAAGCCGCCATTACTCAGTTGCACCACCATCATTTAACTTTTAATTTTACCATTGAATTAAAATGGCACATTACTTTCTTTTCAGCTTGTCCTTTGCTCATCATGCCGTCAAAGGCACCAACTGTCTACAACTGGGTCCCTTCCACAGTTACTGAGGATACCTTGAAGGAATTTGTCACCATAGGATTTTTTCCAAAGAAAAATGTTATGTCTTATCGTGCACCTGACCCGGATGAAGAACGGCCTCAGCCCAAAGACGGTGAAGTTATCATTTTCACTGATCACATGAACCGGGGCTTTTCTCCACCCGGCTCAAAGTTCTTCCGAGACGTTCTACATTTTTTCAAGCTTCGCCCACAAGACGTTGGACCCAACTCTATCTCCAACATCTGCAACTTTCAAGTTCTTTGTGAGGTATATCTTCAAGATGAACCAACTGTGGAACTCTTCAGAGAATACTTTTACTTGAACCGCCGGAATGAATGCACCAATGGCCTTAGTTTGGAGTTTGGTGGAATCTCAATTCAGCACAGGGAGGGCACCGTCTTTACCTTAATAGTCTTACCAAGCCATCCCAAAGATTGGAATCAGACCTGGTTCTAGTGCCAAGACACGTCACCGGCTAATGAAAAACCACTGTCGGGTTATCGCGCGGAGCGTCTGGATTCCAAGTTTGTGCTCCCTGACAAGCTTACCACTGCTGAACGCAAGAAGCTTATTCCATCTATTAAGAGGATTCAAGCTTTGTTGGTGAATGACTTAACTGGAGTTGACCTGACCCGTTGCTCGGTCGCATGGTGGGTCATCCCTCTAAGCTGCCGATCCAAGTTAATGTATGAGTATGGCGGAGGCCCAAATGACTCCCTGCGTTATAGCTTTGTTCAATTGACTGAAGAAGATGTTGCTGCAATGTCAACCATCCTCGTGAATGGCAAATACGAGGACTGCAGTAAGGTTGGGTTAAACCCCTTCTGCAAACTCAACCCGACCCCAGAGGTGAAAACCCTGACCTCTCTCTTTTTGTGTTTTCCTCAGTAGTATAAATACTTGCATGACTCTTCAACCTGTTTATTTATTTACAGGCCAAATCTGACTTCTGGAAGGTTAAGTATGATCATGAAGCTGCCAAGAAGGCCAGAGCCGCTGCCATAGCCGCCAGGAGAACGACCCGGAAGCTGAAGAATAAGAAGACTGCATCTGACATGTTCCTGCTGGATGATACTTCTGAGTCAGAGGTAGCCCTTGACTCCCTTGGCCAATTTTTTAACTATCTTATTGACACTGACAATTGCCAGGATGACACGGGAGCCAGCTAGGCCGTGGAAGAAGAGGTAACTATTTCCTCCGACTCAGCCCCTTTGCCAAGACATAAACTTTGACTGGTAACCTGAAAAGTAAGGTTTTCGCACCCTTTGGATTATCTGGACCCTCATTTTCTTTTGAAAAAGAAGCAACATGAGAGCCGCCGTCAGGCCCGGACTAATGATGACGATGAACCACCTTCCGATTTACAACAAACTCCTTGAAAACGCCAAAATGACGTTTCTTTCATCTTTGTCTTTTGCTTTTATTAATGGATCTATTCCCCTACATCACTGACTTTATTTTACCTTTTGTAGGAGATTTCTCGCTCTTTTGGCGACTCATCTCAGACTCAATTTCCGGCTTTCAAAACCACTCCTGGGTAAGGAAAAATCACCTTTCCTCTGTATCTTTTAAAACTGCATCCTTACACTAATTGTCTCATAAAAACCTTTGTTAGCGGCCAAGCCAAATCCAAGAAGGCCAAGGTGATTAAACCGTCAGAAGACCCGAAGGTTCCTGCACCTAAGCCGGCCATTCCAACTCCTACCTCTCAAACTAAAGCACCTGAAGACCCGACTGTTCATACTCAATTGGACCCTCCTGAGTTGTCAGCCGATGAGACCACCCTTAATCCGACCATTACTGAACCATCTAGCTCAGCTAACCCGCTAACAACTTCTGATACTTATGTGTTGATTACTGGCAGCCGGTGTGTTGAACCGGGGACCCCCACTGTATTAGCCCGACATACTGCTAAGCAAGAAGCTTTGGAGAAATAGAAAGTGTGTTTTGATATCTCCAATTACACTCACCTCAATGTCAATGATGTGTTGTCCGGCTATCTCAGTCATGTGCACTCCAGCCGTGACTCGGAAATCGAGATGGTTAAACAATTGCAGCTAAAATATGAGGTATGTTCTCCGGTTTACTTATACTCTGCCAGCCCCCAAGTATTCAGATGATGAACTTGAATGATCTGCAGGCTTTATGACATAAGTTGATACTTTGCCTCTAGGCTTTTTGGAAGTCCAATAGAATAACGTAAACTTCACCTATAGTCCCCAAGGGCCGGCTCAATTTATCATAAATAAACTAGTACTTAATTGCATAACTGTCTTTGACTAGTCTCAATAAAGTTTAAGATCCGGCTCAATCATGAAAGAACTTTCTGAATATTATGCATTAGCCCCCAAGTGCCAAGCGTTGTTACTTTGTAAAAACCCTTGGGACTTGAAATATATAAAAATCATAAAAGATTGCTTTGGTAGACATTAGCCCCCAAGTGTCAAGTGGTATTGCAGAGCAAAGTACTTGAGACTTGAACCTTTATGACCTTTAATTTAAATCTTGACACACCTGTGAATGTTTTGTAGAACGCCTTATCTGAGTTGGGCTCCCAATTGACAGAACAGGAGATAGAGATAAAGACCATTGACTCTAAACTCCAATTGAGGCTCTCTGAATCTGAGAAATTTTGAAGACCAGCTTAGCTGCAAAAAAGAAGTCCTGGGCTGAAGAAAAGATGTTGCTGATACAACATGCTGAGACAGCTGAAGCGGCTCTTGAGGAGGTCACCACGGAGCTCACCGGCTTAAAAAACCATGTGTCTCAAATGGTCTCCGCCATCTTCGGTAAGTCAATTGTATTAATCACTTATACTTTATTTTGTCCGGGAATATAAGCCGCTTGCTGAACCTTTGTTAAAAACACTCGCAGGTCCACGAAGTAGAAATCTAAACCAAGATAGTGTCACGAAGTTGAAGGCGGTTTATACCTTGGTGGAGCAATTGTATACTGGCGCTCAACGAGCACTTGCCACTATCTCCCCTGCCAACCAAGGACCCAATCAGTTGAGCGATGTCTTGAAGAAGTTATCAATCTTACCCGCCAGGTTTCAAGAGGTCAAATGATCTTGTGCCAGAGCCGGAGCCCTGATTGCCCTGAGTTGCTCCAAAGCCTGGGTGCCAGATCTAGACCCGGTGGATGTGGCTAAGGAGTACCCTACCGTGAAGGAAGACATGACTCCATTTGAGCAAGATTACTTCATTGCCCATGTGAGGGGAGTTCGAGCTCAAGCTACCATTCTTGGAGAGGAGACCAACATCGACAAACATTAGCCAGGTTTTGATATGGAGAATAAGAAGATGGCGACTCCCTCTTATAAGGTGAAAGACCTTATCCCGCCTGTTCGTCAACACACTTTTGCTCCGGAAGTTGACCCAGTCGGCCTGATTGACGATGAAGCGGAGTTCATTGCTCTGAACGGCTTTGACTGGTCCAATCACAGCTTCCAGCCAATAGAAGGAGGTGAATCGGTGAGGGGGGAGTCATAACCATCTTGTGGGCTCTTAAAGCCTTGTAATATATTAGCTTGAAAACTGCATGTTTTGCCTATGCCATCACGCATAAAATGTTGCATATGACTCTTTGCCAATGATGTCGATATAAATATGCAGCACATCTGTGATTACATCTGCAATGTTTTAACTCTGTTCTTGTAAAACGTGAAAGAGCTAGCATGTGTTCTTTGAATCTGGACTGCCGGTTTTCATGACCCGGATGATGAGGTTGATAACCCAATCTTTTGTAGAAGTCTATACTTCCATATGTCTGATGACCGTTATGCCTTGGCAATTCATTGTCAAATAATCGAGCTGGTTTAACTTGAAACCATACTGACAGTTAGATTTGAGATCAATAAGACAAAAACATTAAGCTTCAGACAAGGTAAATCAAAACATTTATTTAAAAACTGGAGGCTTCTGATTCGAATACGATCAGTAAAACGGGCCAAAGGGGTTAATCTAAGATTCGAATATGATCATATAGCCCCCAGTGGCTTTGGCGTTGTGCTGATCAAGAGGGTACTGACAGCTATGTTCTCTTTGGTTCAAATACGACCTATGTTTGAACAGGAAGCCCCCAAATGACCTTGAGAGGTTTTTAACGACCCTGATTCGAATACAATCCAAGTCGGACCCAAAAGGGGTTAAGCTATGATTCAGATATGATCAAGAAGCCCCCTAATGAGTTTGACATTGAACCGATCAAGAGGGTTATGACAGCTATGTTCTCTTTGTTTCGAATACGACCTATGTTTGAACAGGAAGCCCCCTGATACGTCTCCAACGTATCTATAATTTTTGATTGCTCCATGCTATATTATCTACTGTTTTGGACATTATTGGGCTTTATTATCCACTTCTATATTATTTTTGGGACTAACCTATTAACCGGAGGCCCATCCCAGAATTGTTGTTTTTTTGCCTGTTTTAGGGTTTCAAAGAAAAGGAATATCAAACGGAGTCCAAACGGAATGAAACCTTTGGGAACGTGATTTTCTCAACGAATAAGACCAGAGAGACTTGGACCCTACGTCAAGAAATAAAATAGGAGACCACGAGGTAGGGGGCGCGCCCACCCCCACCAGGCGCGCCCTCCACCCTTTTGGGCCCCCTGTTGCTGCATCGACGTACTCCTTCGTCCTATATATATCCACGTACCCCCAAACGATCAGAACATGAGCCAAAACCCTAATTCCACAGCCGTAACTTTCTGTATCCAAAAGATACCATCTTGGGGCCTGTTCCGGAGCTTCGCCGGAGGGGGCATCGATCACGGAGGGCTTCTACATCAACACCATAGCCTCTCCAATGAAGTGTGAGTATTTTACCTCAGACCTACGGGTCCATAGTTAGTAGCTAGATGGCGTCTTCTCTCTTTTTAGATCTCAATACAATGTTCTCCCCCTCTCTTGTGGAGAACTATTCGATGTAATCTTCTTTTTGCGGTGTGTTTGTTTAGACCGATGAATTGTGGGTTTATGATCAAGTCTATCTATGAATAATATTTGAATCTTCTCTGAATTCTTTTATGTATGATTGGTTATCTTCGCAAGTCTCTTCGAATTATCAGTTTGGTTTGGCCTACTAGATTGATCTTTCTTGCAATGGGAGAAGTGCTTAGCTTTGGGTTCAATCTTGCGATGTCCTTTCCCGGTGAGAGTAAAGGAAGCAAGGCACGTATTGTATTGTTGCCATCGAGGATAACAAGATGGGGTTTTCTTCATATTGCATGAGTCTATCCCTCTACAACATGTCATCTTGCTTAAGGTGTTACTCTGTTTTTAACTTAATACTCTAGATGCATGCTGGATAGCGGTCGATGAGTGGAGTAATAGTAGTAGATGCATGCAGGAGTCGGTCTACTTGTCTCGGACGTGATGCCTATATACATGATCATACCTAGATATTCTCATAACTATGCTCAATTCTATCAATTGCTCAACAACAATTTGGTCCCCCAGCATAGAATACTTATGCTCTCGAGAGAAACCACTAGTGAAACCTATGGCCCTCGGGTCTATCTTCGTCATATTAATCTCCTACTACTTAGTTATTTCCTTTGCTATTTACTTTGCCTTTATTTTACTTTGCATCTTTTATTATAAAAATACCAAAAATATTATCTTATCATATTTATCAGATCTCACTCTCGTAAGTGGCCCTATAGGGATTGACAACCCCTATTTGCGTTCGTTGCGAGGATTTATTTGTTTTGTGCAGGTGCGAGGGACTCACGCGTAGCCTCCTACTGGATTGATACCTTGGTTCTCAAAAACTGAGGGAAATACTTACGCTACTTTGCTGCATCATCCCTTCCTCTTTGGGGAAAACCAACGCAGTGCTCAAGAGGTAGCAAGAAGGATTTCTGGCGCCGTTGCCGGGGAGGTCTATGCAAAAGTCAACATACCAAGTACCCATCACATACCCTTATCTCCCGCATTACATTATTTGCCATTTTCCTCCCGTTTTCCTCTCCCGAACTTCACCCTTGCCGTTTTATTTGCCCTCTCTCTCTCTCTCTCTCTCTCTCTCTCTCTCTCTCTATCCTCCCTCTCTATTTGCCTCTTTTTGCCCGTTTCTTGTTTGCCCGTATGGTTGGAATAGTTGTTTATTTATTACTAAATAGAGAACCTAAGAGATATGGATCCTCATCCACTTTCTAATCTTTTTAAGAGATCCAATTATGATGAACCAATTGCTAGTGAGTTTTGTGCACTAGATTATCTTTATGAAGTTTTGCTTGAAATTCGTGAATCTGAAAAGTGTGATGAATTACTTTATGAAGCGATTCACGAAAGATCTTTGAATAAAAAGCATGATTGCAATGATTTTACTATAAATTCTCTTGATGTCAATTGTGCTAATAATTAATATGCAAAACCCTAAGCTTGGGGATGCTAGTTTTGCTATGTCTACTACTTGTTGTAATGATCATGATTGGGGTGATTCTTCTTATGATATTGAAAATTTATTTAAGCCCCATGATGAATATGAGATTGATAATAGTGTTTGCAATATTATTAAAAGTGGGTTTGGAATAGTGTCAACTTTATATCCCACATATTGATAAAAGTGGGTTTGGAAAGGTCATGACTCTAGTTAATGTTAATCCCACTATTTTGGAAGAGTGTCAACTTTGCATGCATATGGATCCTGTTGAAAATATTTTGTGTGATAGCTATTTTGTTGCATTTTCTTATGATACCTCATTCAATTATTATGAGAGAGGAAAATATGGTGGTAGAAAATTTCATGTTACTAAATTACCTCTCGTTATGTTGAGATTGCTATTGTTTCTTTCTACTTCCTTGCATACGCTAGTTTTTGCTTGCCTTGGTAATTTGTTTGCCTATAAGATGCCTATGCATAGGAAGTATGTTCGAATTAGATGTGTTTGTCACATGCTCTATGATGCTCTCTTTGTGCTTCAATTCTTGTCTTTCATGTGAGCATCATTAAAATTATCAATGCCTAGATTTAAGGATTTAAAGAAAAGCGCTTGTTGGGAGACAACCCAATATTTATCCTTCCTCTTATTTAATAAATAATTTATCTAGCCTCTGTTTTGGTTGTGTTTTTTTGTGTTTAATTAGTGTTTGTGCCAAGTAGAACCGTTGGGAAGACTTGGGGAAAGTCTTGTTGAACTTGCTGTAAAAAACAGAAACTTTAGCGCTCACGAGAACTGCTGTCATTTTTATTTCGAGAGTTATATTTAGTTAATTATTTTTGCAGATGATTAATAGATAAATTCCTCACGTCCAGCAATTTATTTTAGAATTGTTGGGGTTCCAGATCTTGCGCTAGCTACAGATTACTACAGACTGTTCTTTTTTTGACAGATTCTGTTTTTTGTGTGTTGTTTGCTTATTTTGATGAATCTATGGCTAGTAAAATAGTTTATAAACCATAGAGAAGTTAGAATACAGTAGGTATAACACCAATATAAATAAAGATTCTGTTTTTTGTGTGTTGTTTGGAAGGGTGTCAACTTTAGATCCCACATATTTGGAGAATGTTCAATCTTATGAAATTTTTGATAAAAGTGGGTTTGGAAAGGTCATGACTTTAGTTAATGTTAATCCCACTATTTTGGAAGAGTGTCAACTTTGCATGCATATGGGTCCTTTTGAAAATATTTTGTGTTATAGATATTTTGTTGAATTTGCTTATGATCCCTCATGCAATTATTATGAGAGAGGAAAATATGGTGGTAGAAATTTTCATGTTACTAAATTACCTCTCGTTATGTTGATATTGCTATTGTTTCTTTCCGCTTCCTTGCATACGCTAGTTTTTGCTTGCCTTGGTAATTTGTTTGCCTATAAGATGACTATGGATAGGAAGTATGTTTGACTTAGATGTGTTTGTCACATGCTCTATGATGCTCTCTTTGTGCTTCAATTCTTGTCTTTCATGTGAGCATCATTAAAATTATCAATGCCTAGCTTTAAGGATTTAAAGAAAAGCGCTTGTTGGGAGACAACCCGACATTTATCCTTCCTGTTATTTAATAAATAATTTATCTAGCCTCTGTTTTGTTTGTTTTTTTTTGTGTTTAATTAGTGTTTGTGCCAAGTAAACCATTGCGAAGACTTGGGGAAAGTCTTGTTGAACTTGCTGTAACAAACAGAAACTTTAGCGCTCATAAGAACTGCTGTCATTTTTATTTCGAGAGTGCTATTTAGTTAATTCCTTTTGCAGATGATTAATAGATAAATTCCTGACGTCCAGCAATTTATTTTAGAATTTTTGGGGTTCCAGATCTTGTGCTAGCTACAGATTACTACAGACCGTTCTGTTTTTGACAGATTCTGTTTTTCGTGTGTTGTTTGCTTATTTCGATGAATCTATGGCTAGTAAAATAGTTTATAAAACATAGAGAAGTTGGAATACAGTAGGTGTAACACCAATATAAATGAAGAATGAGTTCATTACAGTACCTTGAAGTGATCATTTATTTTCTTTCGCTAACGGAGCTCACGAGATTTTCTACTTTAAGTTTTGTGTTGTGAAGTTTTCGAGTTTTGGGTAAAGATTTGATGCATTATAGAACAAGGAGTGGCAAGAGACTAAGCTTGGGGATGCCCATGGCACCCCCAAGATAATCTAAGGACACCTAAAAGCCAAAGCTTGGGGATGCCCCGGAAGGTATCCCCTCTTTCGTCTACTTCTATCGGTAACTTTACTTGGAGCTATATTTTTATTTACCGCATGATATGTGTTTTGCTTGGAGCGTCTTGTATGATTTGAGTCTTTGCTTGTTAGTTTACCACAGTCATCCTTGCTGTACACACCTTTTGATAGAGCCATACATTATTTGGAATTTGTTAGAATACTCTATGTGCTTCGCTTATATCTTTTGAGTTATATAATTTTGCTCTAGTACTTCACTTATATCCTTTTAGAGCACGATGGTGGATTTGTTTTATAGAAACTATTGATATCTCATGCTTCACTTAGATTATTTTGAGAGTCTTAAATAGCATGGTAATTTGCTTAAACTCTAATATGCTTGGCATACAAGATTAATAATAAAACTTTCTTATGAGTGTGTTGAATACTATGCTAAGTTTGATACTTGATAATTGTTTTGAGATATAAAGATGGTGATATTAAAGTTGTGCTAGTTGAGTAGTTGTGAATTTGAGAAATACTTGTGTTGAAGCTTGTGATTCCCGTAGCATGCACGTATGGTGAACCGTTATGTGATGAAGTTGGAGCATGCTTTATTTTTTTGATTGCCTTCCTTATGAGTGGCGGTCGGGGACGAGCGATGGTCTTTTCCTACCAATCTATCCTCCTAGGAGCATGCGCGTAATACTTTGCTTTGATAACTTGTAGACTTTTGCAATAAGTATATGAGTTCTTTATGACTAATTGAGTCCAAGGATTATACGCACTCTCACCCTTCCACCTTTGCTAGCCCCTCTAATACCGCGTACCATATACCTTCCTCAAAACAACCACCATACCTACCTATTATGGCATTTCCATAGCCATTCCGAGATATATTGCCATGCAACTTTCCACTATTCCGTTTATTATGACACACTCCATCATTGTCATATTGCATATCCCGGTACACCGCCAGAGGCATTCATATAGAGTCATATTTTGTTCTAAGTATCGAGTTGTAACTGTTGAGTTGTAAGAAAAATAAAAGTGTGATGATCATCATTATTAGAGCATTCTCCCAGTGAGGAAAGGATGATGGAGACTATGATTCCCCCACAAGTCGGGATGAGACTCCGGACGAAAAATAAATAAAAGAGGCCAAAGAAGCCCAAATACAAAAAATATAAAAAAAGAGAGAAAGAAAAGATGCCATAAAAGAGAGAAAAGGCCCAAATAAAAAAAATATCAGAGAAAAAGAGAGAAGGGACAATGTTACTATCCTTTTACCACACTTGTGCTTCAAAGTAGCACCATGATCTTCCTAGTAGAGAGTCTCTCATGTTATCACTTTCATATACTAGTGGGAATCTTTCATTATATAAATTGGCTTGTATATTCCAATGACGGGCTTCCTCAAAATTGCCCTAGGTCTTCATGACCAAGCAAGTTGGATGCACACCCACTTAGTTTCTTTTTGAGCTTTCATATACTTATAACTCTAGTGCATCCGTTACAAGGCAATCCCTACTCACTCACATTGATATCTGTTGATGGGCATCTCCATAGCCCGTTGATATGCCTGGTTGATGTGAGACTATCTTCTCCCTTTTTGTCTTCTCCACAACCACCACTCTATTCCACCTATAGTGCTATATCCATGGCTCACGCTCATGTATTGCGTGAAGATTGAAAACGTTTTGAGAATGTCAAAAGTATGAAACAATTGCTTGGCTTGTCATCGGGGTTGTGCATGATTTAAATATTTTGTGTTGTGAAGATAGAGCATAGCCAGATTATATGATTTTGTAGGGATACCTTTCTTTAGCCATGTTATTTGAGATGACATAATTGCTTTGTTAGTATGCTTGAAGTATTATTATTTTTATGTCAATATGAACTTCTGTCTTGAATCTTTCGAATCTGAATATTCATACCACAATTAAGAAGAATTACATTAAAATTATGCAAAGTAGCACTCCGCATCAAAAATCTGTTTTTATCATTTACCTACTCGAGGACGAGCAGGAATTAAGCTTGGGGATGCTTGATACGTCTCCAACGTATCTATAATTTTTTGATTGCTCCATGCTATATTATATACTGTTTTGGACATTATTAGGCTTTATTATCCACTTCTATATTATATTTGGGACTAACCTATTAACCAGAGGCCCAGCCCAGAATTGCTGTTTTTTGCCTATTTTAGGGTTTTGAAGAAAAAGAATATCAAACGGAGTCCAAACGGAATGAAACCTTCGGGAATGTGATTTTCTCAATGAATAAGACCAGAGAGACTTGGACCCTACGTCAAGAAATAAAACAGGAGGCCACGAGGTAGGGGGCGCGGCCACCCCCAACAGGCGCACCCTCCACCCTCGTGGGCTCCATGTTGCTCCACTAACGTACTCCTCCCTCCTATATATATCCATGTACCCCCAAACGATTAGAACATGAGCCAAAACCCTAATTCCACTGCCATAACTTTCTGTATCCACGAGATCCCATCTTGGGGCCTGTTCCGGAGCACCGCCGGAGGTGGCATCGATCACGGAGGGCTTCTACATCAACACCATAGCCTCTCTGATGATGTGTGAGTAGTTTACCTCAGACCTACAGGTCCATAGTTAGTAGCTAGATGCCTTCTTCTCTCTTTTTGGATCTCAATACAATGTTTTCCCCCTCTCTTGTGGAGATCTATTCGATGTAATCTTCTTTTTCCGTTGTGTTTGTTGATACCGATGAATTGTGGGTTTATGATCAAGTCTATCTATGAATAATATTTGAATCTTCTCTAAATTATTTTATGTATGATTGGTTATCTTTGCAAGTCTCTTCGAATTATCAGTTTGGTTTGGCCTACTAGATTGATCTTTCTTGCAATAGGAGAAGTGCTTAGCTTTGGGTTCAATCTTGCGTTGTCCTTTCCCGGTGATAGTAAGGGAAGCAAGGCACGTATTGTATTGTTGCCATCGAGGATAACAAGATGGGGTTTTCTTCATATTGCATGAGTCTATCCCTCTACATCATGTCATCTTGCTTAAGGCATTACTCTGTTTTTAACTTAATACTCTAGATGCATGCTGGATAGCGGTCGATGAGTGGAGTAATAGTAGTAGATGCAGGCAGGAGTTGGTCTACTTGTCTTGGATGTGATGCCTATATACATGATCACACCTAGATATTCTCATAACTATGCTCAATTCTGTCAATTGCTCAACAGTAATTTGTTCCCCCACTGTAGAATACTTATGCTCTCGAGAGAAGCCACTAGTGAAGCCTATGGCCCCTGAGTCTATCTTCATCATATTAATCTCCTACTACTTAGTTATTTCCTTTGCTATTTAATTTGCTTTTATTTTACTTTGCATCTTTTATCATAAAAGTACCAAAAATATTATATTATCTTATCTATCAGATATCACTCTCGTAAGTGCCCTACAGGGATTGACAACCCCTATTTGCGTTGACTGCAAGGATTTATTTGTTTTGTGGAGGTGCGAGGGACTCGCGCGTAGCCTCCTACTAGATTGATACCTTGGTTCTAAAAAACTGAGAGAAATACTTACGCTACTTTGATGCATCATCCCTTCCTCTTCGGGGAAAACCAACGCAATGCTCAAGAGGTAGCAAGAAGGATTTCTGGCGCCGTTGCCGGGAAGGTCTATGCAAAAGTCAATATACCAAGTACCCATCACATACCCTTATCTCCCGCATTACATTATTTTCCATTTTCTTCTCGTTTTCCTCTCCCCCACTTCACCCTTGCTGTTTTATTCGCCCTCTCTCTCTATCTCTCTCTCTATCCTCCCTCTCTATTTGCCTCTTTTTGCCCATTTCTTGTTTGCCGGTATGGTTGGAATAGTTGTTTATTTATTACTAAACAGAGAACCTAAGATCTATGGATCCTCATCCACTTGCTAATCTTTTTAAGAGATCCAATTATGATGAACCAATTGCTAGTGAGTTTTGTGCACTATATTATCTTTATGAAGTTTTGCTTGAAATTCGTGAATCTGAAAAGTGTGATGAATTACTTTATGAAGCGATTCACGATAGATCTTTGAATAAAAAGCATGATTGCAATGATTTTACTATAACTTCTCTTGATGTCAATTGTGCTAATAATATGCAAAACCCTAAGCTTGGGGATGCTAGTTTTGCTATGTCTACTACTTGTTGTAATGATCATGATTGGGGTGATTCTTCTTCTGATATTGAAAATTTAGTTAAACCCCATGATGAATATGAGATTGATAATAGTTTTTGCAATATTATTGAAAGTGGGTTTGGAAGGGTGTCAACTTTAGATCCCACATATTTGGAGAATGTTCAATCTTATGAAATTTTTGATAAAAGTGGGTTTGGAAAGGTCATGACTTTAGTTAATGTTAATCCCACTATTTTGGAAGAGTGTCAACTTTGCATGCATATGGGTCCTTTTGAAAATATTTTGTGTTACAGATATTTTGTTGAATTTGCTTATGATCCCTCATGCAATTATTATGAGAGAGGAAAATATGGTGGTAGAAATTTTCATGTTACTAAATTACCTCTCGTTATGTTGAGATTGCTATTGTTTCTTTCCGCTTCCTTGCATACGCTAGTTTTTGCTTGCCTTGATAATTTGTTTGCCTATAAGATGACTATGGATAGGAAGTATGTTTGACTTAGATGTGTTTGTCACATGCTCTATGATGCTCTCTTTGTGCTTCAATTCTTGTCTTTCATGTGAGCATCATTAAAATTATCAATGCCTAGCTTTAAGGATTTAAAGAAACGCGCTTGTTGGGAGACAACCCGACATTTATCCTTCCTGTTATTTAATAAATAATTTATCTAGCCTCTGTTTTGTTTGTGTTTTTTTTGTGTTTAATTAGTGTTTGTGCCAAGTAAACCATTGCGAAGACTTGGGGAAAGTCTTGTTGAACTTGCTGTAACAAACAGAAACTTTAGCGCTCATAAGAACTGCTGTCATTTTTATTTGGAGAGTGCTATTTAGTTAATTCCTTTTGCAGATGATTAATAGATAAATTCCTCACGTCCAGCAATTTATTTTAGAATTTTTGGGGTTCCAGATCTTGTGCTAGCTACAGATTACTACAGACCGTTCTGTTTTTGACAGATTCTGTTTTTCGTGTGTTGTTTGCTTATTTCGATGAATCTATGGCTAGTAAAATAGTTTATAAAACATAGAGAAGTTGGAATACAGTAGGTGTAACACCAATATAAATAAAGAATGAGTTCATTACAGTACCTTGAAGTGATCTTTTATTTTCTTTCGCTAACGGACCTCACGAGATTTTCTACTTTAAGTTTTGTGTTGTGAAGTTTTCAAGTTTTGGGTAAAGATTTGATAGATTATGGAACAAGGAGTGGCAAGAGCCTAAGCTTGGGGATTCCCATGGCACCCCCAAGATAATCTAAGGACACCTAAAAGCCAAAGCTTGGGGATTCCCCGGAAGGCATCCCCTCTTTCGTCTACTTCTACCGGTAACTTTACTTGGAGGTATAATTTTATTTACCACATAATATGTGTTTTGCTTGGAGCGTCTTGTATGATTTGAGTCTTTGCTTGTTAGTTTACCACAATTATACTTGCTGTACACACCTTTTGAGAGAGCCATACATTATTTGGAATTTGTTAGAATATTCTATGTGCTTCGCTTATATCTTTTGAGTTATATAATTTTGCTCTAGTACTTCACTTATATCCTTTTAGAGCACGGTGGTGGATTTGTTTTGTAGAAACTATTGATATCTCATGCTTCACTTAGATTATTTTGAGAGTCTTAAATAGCATGGTAATTTGCTTAAAATCCTAATATGCTTGGTATACAAGCTTAATAATAAAACTTTCTTATGAGTGTGTTGAATACTATGATAAATTTGATAGTTGATAATTGTTTTGAGATATAAAGATGGTGATATTAAAGTTGTGCTAGTTGAGTAGTTGTGAATTTGAGAAATACTTGTGTTGAAGCTTGTGATTCCTGTAGCATGCACGTATGGTGAACCGTTATGTGATGAAGTCGGAGCATGATTTATTTTTTGATTGCCTTCCTTATGAGTGGCGGTCGGCGACGAGCGATGGTCTTTTCCTACCAATCTATCCTCCTAGGAGCATGCGCGTAATACTTTCCTTTGATAACTTGTAGATTTTTGCAATAAGTATATGAGTTATTTATGACTAATGTTGAGTCCATGGATTATACGCACCATATACCTTCCTCAAAACAGCCACCATACCTACCTATTATGGCATTTCCATAGCCATTCCGAGATATATTGCCGTGCAACTTTCCACCATTCCGTTTATTATGACACACTCCATCATTGTCATATTGCATATCCCGGTACACCGCCGGAGGCATTCATATAGAGTCATATTTTGTTCTAAGTATCGAGTTGTAACTGTTGAGTTGTAAGAAAAATAAAAGTGTGATGATCATCATTATTAGAGCATTGTCCCAGTGAGGAAAGGATGACAGAGACTATGATTCCCCCACAAGTCGGGATGAGACTCCAGACGAAAAATAAATAAAAGAGGCCAAAGAAGCCCAAATAAAAAAATATAAAAAAGAGAGAGAAAGAAAAGAGGCCATAAAAAAGAGAAAAGGCCCAAATAAAAAAATATCAGAGAAAAAGAGAGAAGGGACAGTGTTACTATCCTTTTACCACACTTGTGCTTCAAAGTAGCACCATGATCTTCATAGTAGAGAATCTCTCATGTTATCACTTTCATATACTAGTGGGAATCTTTCATTATAGAGCTTGGCTTGTATATTCCAATGATGGGATTCCTCAAAATTGCCCTAGGTCTTCATGAGCAAGCAAGTTGGATGCACACCCACTTAGTTTCTTTTTGAGCTTTCATATACTGATAGCTCTAGTGCATCCGTTGCATGGCAATCCCTACTCACACACATTGATATCTATTGATGGGCATCTCCATAGCCCTTTGATACGCCTAGTTGATGTGAGACTATCTTCTCCCTTTTTGTGTTCTCCACAACCACCACTCTATTCCATCCATAGTGCTATGTCCATGGCTCACGCTCATGTATTGCGTGAAGATTGAAAAAGTTTTGAGAATGTCAAAAGTATGAAACAATTTCTTGGCTTGTAATCGGGGTTGTGCATGATTTAAATATTTGTGTGGTGAAGATAGAGCATAGCCAGATTATATGATTTTGTAGGGATAACTTTCTTTAGCCATGTTATTTTGAGAAGACATAATTGCTTTGTTAGTATGCTTGAAGTATTATTATTTTTATGTCAATATGAACTTCTATCTTGAATATTTCGGATCTGAATATTGATACCACAATTAAGAAGAATTACATTAAAATTATGACAAGTAGCACTCCGCATCAAAAATTCTATTTTTATCATTTACCTACTCGAGGACGAGCATGAATTAAGCTTGGGGATGCTTGATACGTCTCCAACGTATCTATAATTTTTGATTGCTCCATGCTATATTATCTACTGTTTTGGACATTATTGGGCTTTATTATCCACTTTTATATTATTTTTGGGACTAACCTATTAACCGGAGGCCCAGCCCAGAATTGCTATTTTTTGCCTATTTTAGGGTTTCGAAGAAAAGAAATATCAAACGGAGTCCAAACGGAATGAAACCTTCGGGAACGTGATTTTCTCAATGAATAAGACCGGAGAGACTTGGACCCTACGTCAAGAACTAAAACAGGAGGCAATGAGGTAGGGGGCGTGCCCACCCCTACCAGGCGCGCCCTCCACCCTTGTGGGCCGCCTGTTGCTCCACCGACGTACTCCTGTTGGGGAACGTAGCAGAAATTCAAAATTTTCTACGCATCACCAAGATCAATCTATGGAGTAATCTAGCAACGAAGGGAAGGAGAGTGCATCTACATACCCTTCTAGATCGCTAAGCGGAAGCGTTCAAGTGAACGGGGTTGATGGAGTCGTACTCGTCGTGATCCAAATCACCGATGATCCTAGTGCCAAACGGACGGCACCTCCGTGTTCAACACACGTACAACCCGGTGACGTCTCCTACGCTTGATCCAGCAAGGGGAGAAGGAGAGGTTGGGAAGACTCCATCCAGCAGCAGCACGACGGTGTGGTGGCGGTGGAGGAGCGTGGTACTCCAGCAGGGCTTCGCCAAGCACCGCAAGAGACGAGGAGGGAGAGGGGTAGGGCTGCGCCAAGAAGGAGATTGAATCGTCTCTATGGCAGCCCAAAACCTCAAGTATATATAGGGGGAGGGGAGGGGCTGCGCCCCCACCTAGGTTTCCACCCCTAGGGGTGGCGGCCAGCCCTAGATCCCATCTAGGGGGGCGGCCAAGGGGGGAGAGAGGGGGTCGCACCACTAGGTGGGCCTTAGGCCCATCTGAGCCTAGGGTTTGCCCCCTTCCACTCTCCCTTGCGCCTTGGACCTTGGTGGGGGGGCGCACCAGCCCACCAGGGGCTGGTCCCCTCCCACACTTGGTACATGCAGCCCTCCGGGGCTGGTGGCCCCACTTGGTGGACCACCGGGACCCTCCCGGTGGTCCCGCTACATTACCGATAAAACCCGAAACTTTTCCGGCGACCAAAACAGGACTTCCCATATATAAATCTTTACCTCCGGACCATTCCGGAACTCCTCGTGACGTACGTGATCTCATCCGGGACTTCGAACAACATTCGGTAACCACGTATATCTATTCCCTATAACCCTAGAATCATCGAACCTTAAGTGTGTAGACCCTACGGGTTCGGGAACCATGCAGACATGACCGAGATAACTCTCTGGTCAATAACCAACAGCGGGATCTGGATACCCATGTTGGCTCCCACATGTTCCATGATGATCTCATCGGATGAACCACGATGTCGTGGATTCAATCAATCCCGTATACAATTCCCTTTGTCTATCGGTACGATACTTGCCCGAGATTCGATCGTCGGTATCCCGATACCTTGTTCAATCTCGTTACCGGCAAGTCTCTTTACTCGTTCTGTAACACATCATCCTGTGATCAACTCCTTGATCACATTGTGCACATTATGATGATGTCCTACCGAGTGGGCCCAGAGATACCTCTCCGTTTACACGGAGTGACAAATCCCAGTCTTGATTCGTGCCAACCCAACAGACACTTTCGGAGATACCTGTAGTGTACCTTTATAGCCACCCAGTTATGTTGTGACGTTTGGCACACCCAAAGCACTCCTACGGTATCCGGGAGTTGCACAATCTCATGGTCTAAGGAAATGATACTTGACATTAGAAAAGCTTTAGCAAAATGAACTACACGATCTTTGTGCTAGGCTTAGGATTGGGTCTTGTCCATCACATCATTCTCCTAATGATGTGATCCCGTTATCAACGACATCCAATGTCCATGGTCAGGAAAACGTAACCATCTATTGATCAACGAGCTAGTCAACTAGAGGCTTACTTGGGACATGGTGTTGTCTATGTATCCACACATGTATCTGAGTTTCCTATCAATACAATTCTAGCATGGATAATAAACGATTATCATGAACAAGGAAATATAATAATAACCAATTTATTATTGCCTCTAGGGCATATTTCCAACAGTCTCCCACTTGCACTAGAGTCAATAATCTAGTTCACATCGCCATGTGATTAACACTCACAGGTCACATCACCATGTGACCAACATCCAAGAGTTTACTAGACTCAATGATCTAGTTCTCATCACTATGTGATAAACGCTCAAAGAGTTCTGGGTTTGATCATGTTATGCTTGTGAGAGAGGTTGTAGTCAACGGGTCTTGCCATATTGTAACATCCCAAAATTCTAATTTTGGAATGTTATAATAAATAGATAGATTTGACTGATTGTTTGATTGATTGTCTGAAAGTGAGTGAATTCGAAACTTTTGAAAGTTAAATGAGAGGGAATAAAAGGACTTTCCCAAACTTTCATATTTGTTTTCCGATCTTCGTGAATTCAAATTCTTTTCAAACACAAAACCCTAGAGAGAAGATGACATGACTTCTTCCATTTAAAATGAAAGGGGTGTTTGAAAAATATTTGAATTCCATTGGGAAATATTTTCCACTTCAGAAACTTTATGCAACTCAATGATTTTCACGACAGAAGATAAAATGACTTCTTCAAATTATGAAATATGAGTTGGGAGTTTCAAAGGATCAATTTCAAGTCCTTTTGGAATTAATTTTCAATTTGGATTTATTTGAGTTTTATTCAAATTATTTTTCTCCAAAAATAAAATATATGGAAATTAGGGTAACATGATTCCCTACATTAGAAAATTGGAGAAAAATTTATTTGAAATCATTTTGGTATTTTTAAAATGATTTTTACTGGATTTTAATAGACCAGTAGCACTCTTTGAATTATTAGAATTTGTGTGTATTTTATCTAATGCTAGGAAAATGTCCATGTTGTTGGAAATCTCTTTCTGAAAATTTTGATATATTATATGCCTATATAATATTTTTAATTATTTTGCTTTTATTATTTTAATTGTCTGGAAAAAAAATGTTAAAAAAAAACAAATCTTCGCCGACTGGGCCGACCCAGCCGAAGCCAGGCCAAGGCCCAGCTCCGCGCCGCCTTCCCCATCGTCCCCGACCGAGACTCCTCCCCGGAGTCCATTGCGCCGCCGCCTCTCCTGCCCCCTCGCCCACGCCACAGAGCCGCCCCGCCTTCTATAAATGCGCCGGAGCCGCCCCTCTCTCTCTCCTCTCGCGTCGCCGCCCGCATCACGAAGCCGTCGCCGCCGCCGATGAACTCCGCCGTCGAAGCCGCTGCTCCGCCGCACTCCGCCACCACCGCGCCTCCACCCCGTGCGCCGCACTCCGCCCCTCCGCCGCAGCCGCGCCTCGCCTAGCCCCTCTCCGCCCCGCGTAGCTGCTGCCTCCGCCGCCCTGCGCCGCTGCCGCCGCCGCGCCGGAGTGCGCTGCCCTCGCCGGAGCCGCGTCGACTCGCCGGACTCGATGCGTCGCCGAAAAACCGCCGGTTTTCAACGAAAACCCAACCGGTATAAACCGCAAACCTCTCCGGTTTAATTTTTTTTATTATTCGTTTCCGGTTTTATTCAGAAAACCTAGATCTGTTTTTCTGGTTTAGTTATATAGCGAACGCTCGCTAGTTTAGGGTTTGTAGTGAACGGTTTTCGTCCGTTAGCGTTCGGTAACGAACGTTCGTAATTTAGTCTTTTTCTTTTTCTGTTTTAATTCCGGCCAGGGACTTATCTATGAGGTTTTTCTTTACAGTTTAGTCCCTGAACTTCAAACGATCATTACTTTTTGCTCGTTAGTCCAAATCCAACGAAACCAACGCCCACTTCTTCGTTATGATCTCCTCTATCCATAAATCCAACTCAAACATGTTTTTGAAAAGTTTAAAATTTGAACTAGATCAGATTTGAATTCAAACTTCGTTTGATCATAACTTGAGTTTCGTAGCTCCGTTTGAGTTGATTCTTTTTGCAAATCGAAGCTCTTGACCTAACCATTCTAATAAGGCCAAAGTCACATAATTTTGGTACTGTTAGAAATTGTTTTATGTTGCAAGAGTTATTTGCTTGGTTTCGATGTTCTCCAAATTGATTTCTTCGTTCTTCCCGATCTTTTGAGTGATTGCTTATGTGTGGTTATTATTGCTTGCTTACGATAGATTGATCGGAGTGTGACGAGTAGATCTATCAAGAGTTTTGAGTGCGAATCATCTTCATCAACATTGCAGGCAAGTTCACACTTTGATCATACCTTTTTCTACAACCCAGTTTTATTGCATTAGATCAAATCCTCACACATTGCATGATTAGGATCTAATTAAATTGTGGGATGGGAAGTAGATGAGGTAGTACCTCTTACCAGTTTACTATCAAATCTTTGGGAGTTACTTCTACGTTTGCTTATTATGCCATGCTATGCTAGTAGACGTGGATTGGGTGAGTGATATCCATGACAGATGTGAGTTTGTTAATTTTAAATGGTTTACCTAATGTGGCAACTTAAATACACATCTGGGTGGATTGAGGCACCTGATGTCTATCGGGACTTGCCTGTTTTTATTTCGAACCGCCACCCAGGCTCAAAGGGATCATAAGATCATTCATGCTAGAAACTTCCGTGTGTAGCCACAAGCCATTATGGGCTCTGGCATAGTTGATTAAGTCGTGCGAACTCTTACGGGTAGACTAACAGATGTAGGGGAAAGTAGGTGTACCGGTCTACCCACATGTAAGGTGCTAGCTCTTCCAAAAGACTGTGTCTCGGTCATCCGTCTTCTCAAACACCCTCTAGTGCGAGAAACCAAACGGAGGCAATCGAGTCTTGTGGGGAAAAGTGCGCAAACCTCTGCAGAGTGTATAAACTAATCATGGTTAGCCATGTCCCCGGTTATGGACAACTTGAGTATCTAGTACTTGAATATCATGTGAATCTCATCATGTTACTTTAAATGAATATTGTTGGGTTTTAATGATGATGCTTAATTGGGATTGAGAATGCTGTCAACCATTCTCAATGTTCAACAACCACCATGATAGTTAATTAAAATGTATTCCTTTGCAGTAGGGAAAAATTGGCTTTACGCAAAACCCTTATAACCATAGAGCTTTTCCACCAGCCAAATATGCATGTAGTGATAGTCATTATTCATTATTCTCTATGGTGTGAATTTTCCAGTACATTCAATGTACTGACCCGTTTCGGGCTGCAACGTCTCATGTTGCAGGATTATATTACGACGAGTAAGTGATACGTTAGGGTTACGATTTCTACACTCAACTTTGCCGTTGGTGTTGATGGGAATCCACAACTTTGTTGCTTCCGCTATATGGATTGAGGTAATAGTATTTACGTTATTTTATACATGTGAGTTACCTGTGTTATAAATCCTTCGAGTACTGTGTGTCAGCATACCGATCCAGGGATGACACTTAAGCACAGAGACTTGATCCATTCGGGTTAGGTCGCTACAAGATGGTATCAGAGCACATGTTGACTGTAGGACGTGACCCTAGAAACTGGCAAGCCCATAGCAAAGATTTTCTCTACAACTTTCCCTTTCAAACAGATCTTTTACCTCTCTTCTCTTCTGAGCTTATTCAAAAATTCTCTTTAGTGAAACCGTACCCTTTTCCCTTTTGACCACTCGAGGATTCGACTGATGAGACCACTCCAAGAAGTACAGGATATCAGACCAGTAAGACCATTCGGAATGAAGAAGATTTTTCCATACATTATGATAATGGAAACTACAGCTGTTGAAGACTCTGAAGACTAGGAGAATTGGAGGCTCTGAAGAATCCCCAGATTTGTATGACCTAGGAATGCTACCCTTATGGAACTTGGCAGACAATGGAGGTTGTCAATGCCCGAGATCAAAGTTTTGGAGAAAGACTGAAACAAGGAGCATGAGAACTCAAAGTTTTGTCAAAAAAACCCTAAGGCAGGAGATATCAACTATGGAATGATAGCTCATGGGAATGACAAGAGCAGAAACACGGTTATCCGTGATGTCATCGCCGCTGATGCTATTGTCACCGTGCTGAGTTAAGGATGCATTTCATCAGAATGGATTTGATGGAAGAAGGCTGATGGAGCACCTATCATAAGATGAAGTTTTAGCCCTAGCCGGTGTATCACCAGGATCTGGAGTAGTACATCAAGAAGTTAAGATGGAGCTACATGAAGCCGTATTAGACAAGGAAGCATTTCGTGAAGAACTCAGGAACCAAAGGCTGAAAGTAGCCAAGCTGGAGGAGCTATAACCTCGAGATACCGGAGATTCGTTGAGAACTGAAGAACAGCAGGATCATGGTTCAGGTCGAGTTTGATGAAACCCAGAAGTTTGGAATGCCACTCCAGAATATTAAAGGACGTCACGAGAGACTTCGCATCAACAGAGTTGATCTGTCAAAAGAACTTAAGAAAGACAAGCATGATCGGAAGAAGCCATTGGAGGCATGAACAAGGCTTGAAGAGTTTTAAGAGTTGATTATTTATTGACCTTTAGAAGACTAAACCCCTGTTATATACCTACGTTAGATGCGACGTTTGTGAGCTGTCATTTGTTTGATGTTTTTCGACAGCCACAACAAAAAATCTGTCTTTTCAAAACATTTGTTTGTATTGTGTGCATCCCTTTCTATCTCTCTTATCTCACCCCAAACCCATGGACCCAATAGAGAATGAATGAAGATGATCTTGTATTTTCTAGACCGATGAGTCAGTTGGAGACAGACCGATGGATTCAGAACATGGAGGATCACATGGAGAATAACCATGTAGTTGGAAATAATATGACCCAGCATGCTCTTCAGTGCTTTGAAAGAGGTGCTGCTACTTGGTGGAGGATGTACCAAACCATAAATGGATGGGAAGGAGTAACCACTTGGAAGGAATTTAAGTTGACTTTGCCAAAGTCTCGGTTTGTGTCCCAGAAGTTGAAGCCTTATGGAAAGGATATGAATAAAACTTATGCATGCAAGCTCTGTGGTGAAATAGGACACAACCATAAAGAACACAGGGATGACTGCCCAAATTGTGAAGGAAGTCACCCAGCTGAATCACGCCCAACTAGGCAGGTCACTTGTTTCTTGTGTGAAGGGACTACCCACTACCCTGCTCAGTGTCACATTTACCCCTTGGTACAAAGAACCATCCAGCAGAAGGAAGAAGCAATGAAAGGAGCCTTTATGGAAAGTTTAGAAGAACCTGTGATGAAGGAAGAGGTGGAGGACACACCCAAAGAGGAACCAATTAAACCCTGCACCAAGTCTTGCTATTCATGTGGAGAAGAAGGACACATCTCCCAGAATTGTATGAATGGGGAGCTAGTAGAATTCCCGATGGAGGAAATAGAGTATGACCCACAGGAAATAGAAGCTCTGATTGGAATGAAAGGTCCAGAAAGAGAAGTAGATTGGATTCCAGGAAAGACCTGAGTCATATCACATGCTTCAGGTGCAAAAATTCAGGACACTACTTCAATGATTGCCCAAAAGGGAAGATGAGGACCCCAGGAGGCTATATAATCACAAGGAAACCTCGAAACTTGTCAGAAGTAATATGTTTCCGTTGTAATGAAGCAGGGCACTTTGCCAGAGATTGTCCGAAGGAGAAGGAGACTTGTGATAAATAGTTGAGTTTATAACAGAAGAAATATAGTAGTAGTAGTGAGAACATCTTCCCTTCATATTGAGGTGTTGAGTTGAAACATGTAATGGAGAAGCGAGAGATTGTAATCATTTTAGAATGAATAAATTAGCATCGTTGGTACTGATATGGATTTTATGAGTTTTACTCTATGAAGAAGGATTTTGACCCTTTTGAGGATAAGAGAAATATGGTCTATGGAAGATTTGTGCATTTTAAGGGTGGTAGTACCCTGTAATGGATTTCGGACAAAAATGAATACGAGTTTTGTCTCGATATGTGTGATGCCCCAAGAGTATGTGGGATGAAGTTGGAGACCGTCAGTTGTTTGGACCAAATGTGATCAAGGAGTCGGAAGAGAATGTTAAGTTGATTCGAGATAGACTGAAAGTAGCACAGTCCAGGCAGAAGAGTTATGTAGACTCAAGGAGGTAGTCTATAAAATTGGAGACAGAGCATGTCTTCATGTGTCCCCTCTGCGAGGAGTCAAACGATTTGGAGTTAAGGAACAGTTAGCCCCGAGATTTGTAGGACCTTACCGAGTTTTGGAGCATATGAGAGAAGTGGCCTACAAGTTTGAGTTATCAGAAGGACTGTCAGGAGTTCAAGATGTGTTTCACATTTCCCAGTTGAAGAAGTGCCATGCAGAGATGGCCAATATTCCCCTGTAAGGACGCTTGACCGCGAAAAGGATAATGATGTTCCACGAAGTGGAATATGGACGTCATAAGTATAAGTTTTTATCTCGGTATGAGGGATATCCCACGAGGATGAAGAGGTAAATTACTATTGGATATAAAGGAGGTATGACGTCGGAAATATGGATCAATGGAAACTCCTTGATGAGTCTGAGTAATCAACTCTTAGTTTGGTGCCAATAGAATGAAGGAAGACAATACAATTGGATGGATTTAAGAATACTAGGAAGTTGGAAGTTGGAATAATGATCAGTTGCCCAATGATAAGATCAAGGACTACAAGCGATGAGATGTGCAATAACCCACAGGCCCCAAGACCTTCCAAGAAGCAAGCACATTCTTGCTGAAGGAAGAACCCTGGAGGACGATACGACGTTTATCGGCAGACAATTTTATAGGAGTTTACGCAAAACCTGAGAGTTGTGAAGGAACGATAGATGTTTGTCTGGCTTGCAGAATCAATGGATTATTCCGAACTTGGTTCGTCGACGAGAGAAATTCTGCAATGCTTGTGAGGATGACCGAGTGTTACAATGCGAGATTCGCTAAACTGTATACAAGGTAATGATTTGGGTGCGGGATGGATTGATCACCATACTGACTTACTCTTATTATTTGCCTTGCTATATGGGATGGTAAATCTGAGTAACTTACCTATAGTGGAGAGACGACGATCAAAACCTTGTTTAAGCCTTAGAATGGTATAGGTATTTTTCCCTTGTACAAGGCAACTTCATCAATCATAGGTTATACGGTGAGGATCAACCAGACCCATTTCCTGCAGGAGAAACCACAAATGGTTGACCACCATGAGATATCGATAGTTGTTTAGTTTTGGCGCCAGACCCGTCAGCTAAGAAGACCCAATCTCGGAATAACCTTACCAGGATGAAAGGACAGAAGAATTGTGGTAAAGGTTATGTCACTACCAGAAGCGCCCGGATAAGGAATTATCCTGAAGATCTAAGAAGACCGACACTATCATGAATAAGGATGGAGTATATGAGTTTTGATAGAACCGTAACCATGCTTCTAAGGGTGGTAGCACCCAGACCCCAGTGATGATTGATGTAATTTGAGGAGACCCCAAACCCTAACCTTTTCTTGCTAGCCTCTCTGAATCGCGAGGACGAGATTCATTTTAAGGGTGGTAGGTTTGTAACATCCCAAAATTCTAAATTTTGGAATGTTATAATAAATAGATAGATTTGACTGATTGTTTGATTGATTGTCTGAAAGTGAGTGAATTCGAAACTTTTGAAAGTTAAATGAGAGGGAATAAAAGGACTTTCCCAAACTTTCATATTTGTTTTCTGATCTTCGTGAATTCAAATTCTTTTCAAACACAAAACCCTAGAGAGAAGATGACATGACTTCTTCCATTTAAAATGAAAGGGGTGTTTGAAAAATATTTGAATTCCATTGGGAAATATTTTCCACTTCAGAAACTTTATGCAACTCAATGATTTTCATGAGAGAAGATAAAATGACTTCTTCAATTATGAAATATGAGTTGGGAGTTTCAAAGGATCAATTTCAAGTCCTTTTGGAATTAATTTTCAATTTGGATTTATTTGAGTTTTATTCAAATTATTTTTCTCCAGAAATAAAATATATGGAAATTAGGGTAACATGATTCCCTACATTAGAAAATTGGAGAAAAATTTATTTGAAATCATTTTGGTATTTTTAAAATGATTTTTACTGGATTTTAATAGACCAGTAGCACTCTTTGAATTATTAGAATTTGTGTGTATATTATCTATTGCTAGGAAAATGTCCATGTTGTTGGAAATCTTTTTCTGAAAATTTTGATATATTATATGCCTATATAATATTTTTAATTATTTTGCTTTTATTATTTTAATTGTCTGGAAAGAAAATGTTTAAAAAAAAACAAATCTTCGCCGACTGGGCCGACCCAGCGGAAGCCAGGCCAAGGCCCAGCTCCGCGCCGCCTTCCCCATCGTCCCCGACCGGGACTCCTCCCCGGAGTCCGTTGTGTTGCCGCCTCTCCTGCCCCCTCGCCCACGCCACGGAGCCGCCCCGCCTCCTATAAATGCGCCGGAGCCGCCCCTCTCTCTCTCCTCTCGTGTCGCCGCCCGCATCGCGAAGCCGCGCCGCCGCCGACGAACTCCGCCGTCGAAGCCGCTGCTCCGCCGCACTCCGCCACCACCACGCCTCCACCCCGCGCGCCGCACTCCGCCCCTCCGCCGCAGCCGCGCCTCGCCTAGCCCCTCGCCGCCCCGCGTAGCTGCTGCCTCCGCCGCCCTGCGCCGCTGCCGCCGTCGCGCCGGAGCGCGCTGCCCTCGCCGGAGCCGCGCCGTCTCGCCGGACTCGATCCGCCGCCGAAAAACCGCCGGTTTTCGACGAAAACCCAACCGGTATAAACCGCGAACCTCTCCGGTTTAATTTTTTTTATTATTCGTTTTCGGTTTTATTCAGAAAACCTAGATCTGTTTTTTTTGGTTTAGTTATATAGCGAACGCTGGCTAGTTTAGGGTTTGTAGTGAACGGTTTTCGTCCGTTAGCGTTCGGTAACGAACATTTGTAATTTAGTCTTTTTCTTTTTCTGTTTTAATTCCGGCCAGGGACTTATCTGTGAGGTTTTTCTTTATAGTTTAGTCCCTGAACTTCAAACGATCATTACTTTTTGCTCGTTAGTCCAAATCCAACAAAACCAACACCCACTTCTTTGTTATGATCTCCTCTATCCATTAATCCAACTCAAACATGTTATTGAAAAGTTTAAAATTTGAACTAGATCAGATTTGAATTCAAACTTCGTTTGATCATAACTTGAGTTTCGTAGCTCCGTTTGAGTTGATTCTTTTTGCAAATCGAAGCTCTTGACCTAAACATTCTAATAAGGCCAAATTCACATAATTTTGATACTGTTAGAAATTGTTTTATGTTGCAAGAGTTATTTGCTTGGTTTCGATTTTTCCGAATTGATTTTTTCGTTCTTACCGATCTTTTGAGTGATTGCTTATGTGTGGTTATTATTGCTTGCTTACGATAGATTGACCGGAGTGTGACGAGTAGATCTATCAAGAGTTTTGAGTGCGAATCCTCTTCATCAACATTGCAGGCAAGTTCACACTTTGATCATACCTTTTTCTACAACCCAGTTTTATTGCATTAGATCAAATCCTCACACATTGCATGATTAGGATCTAATTAAATTGTGGGATGGGAAGTAGATGAGGTAGTACCTATTACCAGTTTATTATCAAACCTTTGGGAGTTACTTCTATGTTTGCTTATTATGCCATGCTATGCTAGTAGACGTGGATTGGGTGAGCGATATCCATGACAGATGTGAGTTTGTTAATTTTAAATGGTTTACCTAAGGTGGCAACTTAAATACACATCTGGGTGGATTGAGGCACCTAATGTCTATCGGGACTTGCCTGTTTTTATTTCGGACCGCCACCCAGGCTCAAAGGGATCATAAGATCATTCATGCTAGAAACTTCCGTGTGCAGCCACAAGCCATTATGGGCTCTGGCATAGTTGATTAAGTCATGCGAACTCTTACGGGTAGACTAGCAGATGCAGGGGAAAGTAGGTGTACCGGTCTACCCACATGTAAGGTGCTAGCGCTTCCGAAAGACTGTGTCTCGGTCATCCGTCTTCTCAAATAGTGCGAGAAACCAAACGGAGGCGATCGAGTCTTGTGGGGAAAAGTGCGCAAACCTCTGCAGAGTGTATAAACTAATCATGGTTAGCCGTGTCCCCGGTTATGGACAACTTGAGTATCTAGTACTTGAATATCATGTGAATCTCATCACGTTACTTTAAATGAATATTGTTGGGTTTTAATGATGATGCTTAATTGGGATTGAGAATGCTGTCAACCATTCTCAATGTTCAACAACCACCATGATAGTTAATTAAAATGTATTCCTTTGCAGTAGGGAAAAATTGGCTTTACGCAAAAACCTTATAACCATAGAGCTTTTCCACCAGCCAAATATGCATGTAGTGATAGTCATTATTCATTATTTTCTATGGTGTGAATTTGCCAGTATATTCAATGTACTGACCCGTTTTGGGCTGCAATGTCTCATGTTGCAGGATTATCTTACGACGAGTAAGTGATACGTTAGGGTTACGATTTCTACACTCAACTTTGCCGTTGGTGTTGATGGGAATCCACAACTTTGTTGCTTCTGCTATATGGATTGAGGTAATAGTATTTATGTTATTTTATACATGTGATTTACCTCTGTTATAAATCCTTCGAGTACTGTGTGTGTCAGCATACCGATCCAGGGATGACACTTAAGCACAGAGACTTGATCCATTCGGGTCAGGTCGCTACACATATTCAGATCCCTATGTATTTCGCAAAACTTTATATCGTAGATGCTGCTACCACGTTCCACTTGGAGCTATTCCAAATTGTTGCTCCATTATACGTATCCGGTATCACTACTCAGAGCTATCCGGATAGGTGTTAAGCTTGCATCGACTTAACTCTTTACGTCGAACTCTTTATCACCTCCATAACCGAGAAACATTTCCTTATTATTCTAAGGATAATTTTGACCGTTATCTGGTGATCCAGTCCTAGATCACCTTTGTACCCTCTTGCCAGACATGTGGCAAGGCACACATCAGGTGCGGTACTCAGCATGGCATACCGTATAGAGCCTATGACAAGAGCATAGGGGACGACCATCGTCCTTCCTCTTTCTTCTGCCGTGGTCAAGCTTTGAGTCTTACTCAACTTCACACCTCACAACTCAGGTAAGAACCCCTTCCTTGACTGATCTATTTTGAACTCCTTCAAAAACATGTCAAGGTGTGCATTCTTTGAAAGTATCATCAGGCGTCTTGATCTATCTCTATAGATCTTGATGCCCAATATGTAAGCAGCTTTATCCAGGTCTTCCTTTGAAAATCACTCTTCAAACAAACCGTTTATGCTTTCCAGAAATTCTACATTATTTCGGATCAACAATATGTCATCCACATATACTTATCAGAAATGCCGTAGTGCTCCCACTCACTTTCTTGTAAATACAAGTTTCTAGCAAACATTGTATAAACCTAAAAGCTTTGATCACTCCATCAAAGCATATATTCCGACTCCGAGATGCTTGCTCTAGTCCATAGAAGGATTGCTGGAGCCAGCATACCTTTTAGCATCCTTAGGATCGTCAAAAACTTATATTGTATCACATACAACTCTTTCTTACAAAAACTGGTAAGAAAACTCGTTTTGACATCCATCTGTCAGATTTCATAATCTAAAAATACATCTAATGCTAACATGATTCCGACGGACTTAAGCATCGCTATGGGTGAGAAATTCTCATCGTAGTCAACTCCTTGAACTTGTGAAAAGATTCTTTCCCACAAGTCGAGCTTCATAGATGGTAAAATTACCGCCCACGTTCGTCTTCTTCTTAAAGATCCATTTATCCCAATGGCTTGCCGATCATCGGGCAAGTCCACCAAAGTCCATACTTTGTTCTGATATATGGATCCTATCTCGGATTTCATGGCTTCTAACCATTTGTCGGAATACGGGCCCACCATCGCTTCTCCATAGCTCATAGGTTCATTGTTGTCTAACAACATGATATCCAAGACAGGATTACCGTACCACTCAGGAGTAGTACATATCCTTGTCGACCTACGGGGTTCGATAGCAAATTGATCCGAAGCTTCATGATCACTATCATTAACTTCTTATTCAACAGATGTAGGCTCCACAGGAAACATCTTTCTGTGTTGCATCACTCTCTGGTTGAAATAAAGGTTCGACAACCTTATCAAGTTCTATCTTCCTCCCACTCAATTCTTTCGAGAGAAACTCCTTCCCGAGAAAGGACCCGTTCTTAGCGACAAACAATTTGCCCTCGGATCTGAGATAGAAGGTATACCCTACTTTCACCTTTGGGTATCCTATGAAGATGTGTTTGTCTGGTTTGGGTTCGAGCTTCTCCGGCTGAAGCCTTAAGCATCGCAGCCCCAAACATTAAGAAACGACAACTTTGGTTTCTTGCCAAACCAATGTTCATACGACGTCGTCTCAACGGACTTAGATGGTGTCCTATCTAAAGTGAATGCAGTTTTCTCTAACGCAAAACCTCAAAATGAAAACGGTAGATTGATAAGAGACATCATCGATCGCACTATATCTCATAAGGTTCGATTACAACGTCCGGACACACCATAACCCAGTGGTGTTCTAGGTGGCTTCAACTGTGAAACAATTCCACAATATCTTAAGTGTTTGCCAAACTCATAACTCAGATATTCTCATTGATCAGACCGTAGGAATTTGATCTTGTTGTTATGATGATTCTTAACTTCACTCTGAAATTGCTTGAACTTTTCAAACGTTTCAGACTTGTGCTTCATTAAGTAAATATACCTATATCTACTCAAATCATCAGTGAAGATGAGAAAATAGCAACTCCACCGCACGCTTCAATTCTCATTGGATCACACGCATCAGCATGTATGATTTCCAACAAGTCACTTGCCCGTTTCATTGTACCTGATAACGGTGTCTTAGTCATCCTGCCCATGAGGCATGGCTTGCATGTGTCAAGTGATTCAAAATCAAGTGACTCCAAACATCCATCGACATGGAGTTTCTTCAAGCATCTTACACCAATAAGACCTAAGCGGTAGTGCCACAAGAAAGTGGTACTATCATTATTAACTCTACATCTTTTGGCGTGAACATGTGTATTACCACGACCGAGATTCAATGAACCATTCACATAGGGTGCATGACCATGAAAGGTATCATTCATGTAAACAGAATAACCATTATTCTCTAACTTAAATGAATGACCGTATTGCAATGAACATGATCTAATCATATTCATGCTCAACGTAGACACCTGATAACATTTAGCTAGGTTCAATGCTAATCTCGAAGGCAGATGGAGCGTGCGATGGTGATCTCATCAACTTTGGAAACACTTCCAACACACATCGTCACCTCGCCCATAGACAGTCTTCGTTTAGTCCGTAGCTTTTGCTTCAAGTCACTAGTAATAGCAACTGAACCGGTATCCAATACCCAGGTGCTACCAGGAATACTAGCGAGGTACACATTAATAACACGTATATACTTTGTTGAAGTTGCCAGCCTTCTTATCTACCATGCATTTGGGGTAATTCCACTACCAGTGACCGTTCCCCTTACAATAGAAGCACTTAGTCTCGGGTTTGGGTTCAACCTCGGGTTCCTTCACTGGATCGGCAACTGGTTTGCCATCCATGAAGTTTCCCTTCTAGCCCTTGCCCTTCTTGAAACCAGTGGTCTTGTTAAACCATCAACGCTTGATGCTCCTTCTTGATTTCTATCTTTTGCGGTCTTAAGCACCGCGAACAGCTCCGGGATCAACTCCATCCCTTGCATGTCATAGTTCATCACGAAGATCTAGTAGCTTAGTGATAGTGGCTAGAGAACTCTATCAATCACTATCTTATCTGGAAGTTTAACTCCCACTTGATTTAAGTGATTGTAGCACCCAGACATTCTGAGCACATGCTCACTAGCTGAGCTATTCTCCTCCATCTTGTTGGCAAAAGAACTTGTCATAGGTCTCACACCTCTCAACATGGGCATGAGCCTGAAATCCCAATTTCAGCTCTTGGAACATCTCATATGTTCTATGGCATTCAAAACGTCATTGGAATCCCGATTCTAAGCCGTAAAGTATGGTGCACTAAACTATCAAGTAGTCATCAGAATGTGTCTGTCAGGTGTTCACAACATCCACAGACAACATTGTAGGGGTTTGCACATCGAGCGGCGCATCAAAGACGTAAGCCTTCTGTGTAGCAGTGAGGACACTCCTCGGACTACGGACCTAGTCCGCATCAGTGCTTACAATATCTTTCAACTTGGTCTTTCTCTAGGAACGTATTGAAATAGGAAGCTACAACATGAGCTATTCATCTACAACATATTTGCAAAGACAATTTAGACTATGTTCATGATAATTGAGTTCATTTAATGAACTCCCACTCAGATAGACATCCCTCTAGTCATCTAAGTGATTACATGATCCGAGTCAACTAGGCCGTGTCCGATCATCACGTGAGACGGACTAGTCAACATCGGTGAACATCTTCATGTTGATCGTATCTTCTATACGACTCATGCTCGACCTTTTGGTCTTTCGTGTTCCGAGGCCATGTCTGTACATGCTAGGCTCATCAAGTCAACCTAAGTGTTTTGCTGTGTAAATCTGGCTTACACCCGTTGTATTCGAACGTTAGAATCTATCACACCCGATCATCACGTGGTGCTTCGAAACAACGAACCTTCGCAACGGTGCACAGTTAGGGGGAACACCTTTCTTGAAATTTTAGTGAGGGATCATCTTATTTAAGCTACCGTCGTTCTAAGCAAATAAGATGTAAAACATGATAAACATCACATGCAATCAAATAGTGACATGATATGGCCAATATCATTTTGCTCCTTTTGATCTCCATCTTTAGGGCTCCATGATCATCGTTGTCACCGACATGACACCATGATCTCCATCATCATGATCTCCATCATCGTGTCTTCCTGAAGTTGTCTCGTCATCAATTACTTCTACTACTATGGCTAACGCTTTAGCAATAAAGTAAAGTAATTACATGACGTTTATGTTGACACGCAGGTCATAAATAAATTAAGACAACTCCTATGGCTCCTGCCGGTTGTCATACTCATCGACATGCAAGTCGTGATTCCTATTACAAGAACATGATCAATCTCATACATCACATATATCATTCATCACATCCTTTTGGCCATATCACATCACAAGGCATATGCTGCAAAAACAAGTTAGATGTCCTCTAATTGTTGTTGCAAGTTTTTACGTGGCTGCTATAGGTTTGTAGCAGGAACGTTTCTTACCTACGCGAAAACTACAACGTGATATGCCAATTTCTATTTACCCTTCATAAGGACCCTTTTCATCGAATCCGATCCGACTAAAGTGGGAGAGACAGACACCCGCTAGCCACCTTATGCAACTAGTGCATGTCAGTCGGTGGAACCAGTCTCACGTAAGAGTACGTGTAAGGTCGGTCCGGGCCGCTTCATCCCATGATGCCGCCGAATCAAGATAAGACTAGTAACGGCAAGTAAATTGACAAAATCGACGCCCTCAACTGCCTTGTGTTCTACTCGTGCATAGAAACTATGCATAGACCTAGCTCTGATACCACTGTTGGGGAACGTAGCAGAAATTCAGAATTTTCTACGCATCACCAAGATCAATCTATGGAGTAATCTAGCAACGAAGGGAAGGAGAGTGCATCTACATACCCTTGTAGATCGCTAAGCGGAAGCGTTCAAGTGAACGTGATTGATGGAGTCGTACTCGTCGTGATCCAAATCACCGATGATCCTAGTGCCGAATGGACGGCACCTCCGTGTTCAACACACGTACAGCCCGGTGACGTCTCCTACGCCTTGATCCAGCAAGGGGAGAAGGAGAGGTTGGGAAGACTCCATCCAGCAGCAGCACGACGGCGTGGTGGTGGTGGAGGAGCGTGGTACTCCAGCAGGGCTTCTCCAAGCACCGCAAGAGACGAGGAGGGAGAGGGGTAGGGCTGCGCCAAGAAGGAGATTGAATCGTCTCTATGGCAGCCCAAAACCTCAAGTATATATAGGGGGAGGGGAGGGGCTGCGCCCCCACCTAGGTTTCCACCCCTAGGGGTGGGGGCCAGCCCTAGATCCCATCTAGGGGGGCGGCCAAGGGGGGAGAGAGGGGGGCGCACCACTAGGTGGGCCTTAGGCCCATGTGAGCCTAGGGTTTGCCCCCTTCCACTCTCCCTTGCGCCTTGGGCCTTGGTGGGGGGGCGCACCAGCCCACCAGGGGCTGGTCCCCTCCCACACTTGGCCCATGCAGCCCTCCGGGGCTGGTGGCCCCACTTGGTGGACCACCGGGACCCTCCCGGTGGTCCCGCTACATTACCGATAAAACCCAAAACTTTTCCGGCGACCAAAACATGACTTCCCATATATAAATCTTTACCTCCGGACCATTCCGAAACTCCTCGTGACGTCCGGGATATCATTCGGGACTCTGAACAACATTCGGTAACCACGTATATCTATTCCCTATGACCCTAGCGTCATCGAACCTTAAGTGTGTAGACCCTACGGGTTCGGGTACCATGCAGACATGACCGAGATAACTCTCTGGTCAATAACCAACAGCGGGATCTGGATACCCATGTTGGCTCCCACATGTTCCACGATGATCTCATCGGATGAACCACGATGTCGCGGATTCAATCTATCCCGTATACAATTCCCTTTGTCTATCGGTACAATACTTGCCCGAGATTCGATCGTCGGTATCTCGATACCTTGTTCAATCTCGTTACCGGCAAGTCTCTTTACTCTTCTGTAACACATCATCCTGTGATCAACTCCTTGATCACATTGTGCACATTATGATGATGTCCTACTGAGTGGGCCCAGAGATACCTCTCCGTTTACACGAAGTGACAAATCCCAGTCTCGATTCATGCCAACCCAACAGACACTTTCGGAGATACCTGTAGTGTACCTTTATAGCCACCCAGTTACGTTGTGACGTTTGGCACACCCAAAGCACTCCTACGGTATCCGGGAGTTGCACAATCTCATGGTCTAAGGAAATGATACTTGACATTAGAAAAGCTTCAGCAAAACGAACTACACGATCTTTGTGCTAGGCTTAGGATTGGGTCTTGTCCATCACATCATTCTCCTAATGATGTGATCCCGTTATCAACAACATCCAATGTCCATGGTCAGGAAACCGTAACCATCTATTGATCAACGAGCTAGTCAACTAGAGGCTTGCTAGGGACATGGTGTTGTCTATGTATCCACACATGTATCTGAGTTTCCTATCAATACAATTCTAGCGTGGATAATAAACGATTATCATGAACAAGGAAGTATAATAATAACCAATTTATTATTGCCTCTAGGGCATATTTCCAACAACTCCTTCCTCCTATATATATCCACGTACCCCCAAATGATCAGAACATGAGCCAGAATCCTAATTCCACCGCCGTAACTTTCTGTATCCACGATATCCCATCTTGGGGCCTATTCTAGAGATCCGCCGAAGGGGGCATCGATCACGGAGGGCTTCTACATCAACACCATAGCCTCTCCGATGAAGTGTGAGTAGTTTACCTCAGACTTACAGGTCCATAGTTAGTAGCTAGATGGCTTCTACTCTCTTTTTGGATCTCAATACAATGTTCTCCCCCTCTCTTGTGGAGATCTATTGGATGTAATCTACTTTTTGCGGTGTGTTTGCTGAGATCGATGAATCGTGGGTTTATGATCAAGTCTATCTACGAAGAATATTTGAATCTTCTCTAATTTTTTTTATGTATGATTGGTTATCTTTGCAAGTCTCTTCGAATTATCAGTTTGGTTTGGCCTACTACATTGATTTTTCTTGCAATGGGAGAAGTGCTGAGCTTTGGGTTCAATCTTGCGGTGTCAGTAAGGGAAGCAAGGCACGTATTGTATTGTTGCCATCGAGGATAACAAGATGGGGTTTTCTTCATATTGCATGAGTCTATCCCTCTACATCATCTCATCTTGCTTAAGGCGTTACTCTGTTTTTAACTTAATACTCTAGATGCATGCTGGATAGCGGTCGATGAGTGGAGTAATAGTAGTAGATGCAGGTAGGAGTCAGTCTACTTGTCTCGGACGTGATGCCTATATACATGATCGTACCTAGATATTCTCATAACTATGCTCAATTCTGTCAATTGCTCAATAGTAATTTGTTTCG
The DNA here is from genome assembly GCF_018294505.1 of Triticum aestivum. NCBI lineage: Eukaryota > Viridiplantae > Streptophyta > Magnoliopsida > Poales > Poaceae > Triticum > Triticum aestivum. The sequence continues at coordinate 43,232,783 of NC_057809.1, read as the reverse complement.
CCACCATAGAATACTTATGCTCTCGAGAGAAGCTACTAGTGAAACCTATGGCCCCCGGGTCTATCTTCATCATATTAATCTCCTACTACTTAGTTATTTCCTTTTCTATTTACTTTGCCTTTATTTTACTTTGCATCTTTTATCATAAAAATACCAAAAATAGTATCTTATCATATCTATCAGATCTCACTCTCGTAAGTGGCCCTATAGGGATTGACAACCCCTATTTGTGTTGGTTGCGAGGATTTATTTGTTTTGTGTAGGTGCGAGGGACTCGCGCGTAGCCTCCTTCTGGATTGATACCTTGGTTCTCAAAAACTAAGGGAAATACTTACACTACTTTGCTGCATCATCCCTTCCTCTTCGGGGAAAACCAACGCAGTGCTCAAGAGGTAGCAAGAAGGATTTCTGGCACTGTTGCCGGGGAGGTCTACGTAAAAGTCAACATACCAAGTACCCATCACATACCCTTATCTCCCGCATTACATTATTTGCCATTTTCCTCTCATTTTCCTCTCCCCCACTTCACCCTTGCCGTTTTATTCGCCCTCTCTCTCTATCTATCCCCCCTCTCTATTTGCCTCTTTTTGCCCGTTTCTTGTTTGCCCGTATGGTTGGAATAGTTGTTTATTTATTACTAAACAGAGAACCTAAGATCTATGGATCCTCATCCACTTGCTAATCTTTTTCAGAGATCCAATTATGATGAACCAATTGCTAGTGAGTTTTGTGCACTAGATTATCTTTATGAAGTTTTGCTTCAAATTCGTGAATCTGAAAAGTTTGATGAATTACTTTATGAAGCGATTCACGATAGATCTTTGAATAAAAAGCATGATCGCAATGATTTTGCTATAAATTCTCTTGATGTCAATTGTGCTAATAATATGCAAAACCCTAAGCTTGGGGATGCTAGTTTTGCTAGGTCTACTACTTGTTGTAATGATCATGATTGGGGTGATTCTTCTTATGATATTGAAAATTTATTTAAGCCCCATGCTGAATATGAGATTGATAATAGTGTTTGCAATATTATTGAAAGTGGGTTTGGAAGAGTGTCAACTTTAGATCCCACATATTTGGAGAATGTTCAATCTTATGAAATTTTTGATAGAAGTGGTTTAGAAAGGTCATGACTCTAGTTAATGTTAATCCCACTATTTTGGAGGAGTGTCAACTTTGCATGCATATAGATCCTGTTGAAAATATTTTGTGTGATAGCTATTTTGTTGAATTTTCTTATGATCCCTCATGCAATTATTATGAGAGAGGAAAATATGGTGGTAGAAATTTTCATGTTACTAAATTACCTCTCGTTATGTTGAGATTGCTATTGTTTCTTTCCGCTTCCTTGCATACGCTAGTTTTTGCTTGCCTTGGTAATTTGTTTGCCTATAAGATGCCTATGCATAGGAAGTATGTTCGACTTAGATGTGTTTGTCACATGCTCTATGATGCTCTCTTTGTGCTTCAATTCTTGTCTTTCATGTGAGCATCATTAAAATTATCAATGCCTAGCTTTAAGGATTTAAAGAAAAGCGCTTGTTGGAGACAACCCAATATTTACCCTTCCTGTTATCTAATAAATAATTTATCTAGCCTCTGTTTTGGTTGTGTTTTTTTGTGTTTAATTAGTGTTTGTGCCAAGTAGAACCGTTGGGAAGACTTGGGGAAAGTCTTGTTGAACTTGCTGTAAAAAAACAGAAACTTTAGTGCTCACGAGAACTGCTGTCATTTTTATTTGGAGAGTGATATTTAGTTAATTATTTTTTAAGATGATTAATAGATAAATTCCTCACGTACAGCAATTTATTTTAGAATTTTTGGGGTTCCAGATCTTATGCTAGCTACAGATTACTACAGACTGTTCTGTTTTTGACAGATTCTGTTTTTCGTGTGTTGTTTGCTTATTTTGATGAATCTATGGCTAGTAAAATAGTTTATAAACCATAGAGAAGTTGGAATACAGTAGGTATAACACCAATATAAATAAAGAATGAGTTCATTACAGTACCTTGAAGTGATCTTTTATTTTCTTTCGCTAACGGAGCTCACGAGATTTTCTACTTTAAGTTTTGTGTTGTGAAGTTTTCAAGTTTTGGGTAAAGATTTGATGGATTATGGAACAAGGAGTGGCAAGAGCCTAAGCTTGGGGATGCCCATGGCACCCCCAAGATAATCTAAGGACAACTAAAAGTCAAAGCTTGGGGATGCCCCGGAAGGCATCCCCTCTTTCGTCTACTTCTATCGGTAACTTTACTTGGAGCTATATTTTTATTTACCACATGATATGTGTTTTGCTTGGAGCGTATTGTATGATTTGAGTCTTAGCTTGTTAGTTTACCACAATCATCCTTGCTGTACACACCTTTTGAGAGAGCCATACATTATTTGGAATTTGTTAGAATACTCTATGTGCTTCGCTTATATCTTTTGAGTTATATAATTTTGCTCTAGTACTTCACTTATATCCTTTTAGAGCACGGTGGTGGATTTGTTTTATAGAAACTATTGATATCTCATGCTTCACTTAGATTATTTTGAGAGTCTTAAATAGCATGGTAATTTGCTTAAAATCCTAATATTCTTGGTATACAAGATTAATAATAAAACTTTCTTATGAGTGTGTTGAATACTATGATAAGTTTGATACTTGATAATTGTTTTGAGATATAAAGATGGTGATATTAAAGTTGTGCTAGTTGATTAGTTGTGAATTTGAGATATACTTGTGTTGAAGCTTGTGATTACCGTAGCATGCACGTATGGTGAACCGTTATGTGATGAAGTCGGAGCATGATTTCTTTTTTGATTGCCTTCCTTATGAGTGGCGGTCGGGGACGAGCGATTGTCTTTTCCTACCAATATATCCTCCTAGGAGAATGCGCATAATACTTTGCTTTGATAACTTGTAGATTTTTGCAATAAGTATATGAGTTCTTTATGACTAATGTTGAGTCCATGGATTATACACACTCTCACCCTTCCACCTTTGCTAGCCTCTCTAATACCGCGCACCATATACCTTCCTCAAAACAGCCACCTTAGCTACCTATTATGGCATTTCCATAGCCATTACGAGATATATTTCCATGCAACTTTCCATCGTTCCGTTTATTATGACACACTCCATCATTGTCATATTGCATATCCTGATACACCGCCGGAGGCATTCATATAGAGTCATATTTTGTTCTAAGTATCGAGTTGTAACTGTTGAGTTGCAAGAAAAATAAAAGTGTGATGATCATCATTATTAGAGCATTGTCCCACTGAGGAAAGGATGATGGAGACTATGATTCCCCCACAAGTCGGGATGAGACTCCGGACGAAAAATAAATAAAAGAGGCCAAAGAAGCCCAAATAAAAAAATAAAAAAAGAGAGAAAAAAAAGAGGCCATAAAAAAAGAGAAAAGGCCCAAATAAAAAAATATCAGAGAAAAAGAGAGAAGGGATAGTGTTACTATCCTTTTACCACACTTGTGCTTCAAAGTAGCACCATGATCTTCATAGTAGAGAGTCTCTCATGTTATCACTTTCATATACTAGTGGGAATCTTTCATTATAGAACTTGGCTTGTATATTCCAATGATGGGCTTCCTCAAAATTGCCCTAGGTCTTCATGAGCAAGCAACTTGGATGCACACCCACTTAGTTTCTTTTTGAGCTTTCATATACTTATAGCTCTAGTGCATCCATTGCATGGCAATCCCTACTTACTCACATTAATATCTATTGATGGGCATCTCCATCGCCCGTTGATACGCCTAGTTGATGTGAGACTATCTTCTCCCTTTTTGTCTTCTCCAGAACCACCACTCTATTCCACCTATAGTGCTATATCCATGGCTCACGCTCATGTATTGCGTGAAGATTGAAAAAGTTTTGAGAATGTCAAAAGTATGAAACAATTGCTTGGCTTGTCATCGGGGTTGTGCATGATCTAAATATTTTGTGTGGTGAAGATAGAGCATAGCCAGACTATATGATTTTGTAGGGATAACTTTCTTTAGCCATGTTATTTTGAGAAGACATAATTGCTTTGTTAGTATGCTTGTAGTATTATTATTTTTTATGTCAATATGAACTTCTGTCTTGAATCTTTCGAATCTGAATATTCATACCACAATTAAGAAGAATTACATTAAAATTATGCCAAGTAGCACTCCGCATCAAAAATTCTATTTTTATCATTTACCTACTCGAGGACGAGCAGGAATTAAGCTTGGGGATGCTTGATACGTCTCCAACGTATCTATAATTTTTGATTGCTCTATGCTATATTATCTACTGTTTTGGACATTATTGGGCTTTGTTATCCACTTATATAATATTTTTGGGACTAACCTGTTAACCAGAGGCCCAGCCCAGAATTGCCGTTTTTGCCTGTTTTAGGGTTTCGACGAAAAGGAATATCAAACGGAGTCCAAACGGAATGAAAACCTTTGGGAACGTGATTTTCTCAACGAATAAGACCAGAGAGACTTGGACCCTACATCAAGAAATAAAACAGGAAGCCACGATGTAGGGGTGCGCGCCCACCCCCACCAGGTGTGCCCTCCACCCTCGTGGGCCCCTTGTTGCTCCACCGACGTACTCCTTCCTCCTATATATATCCACGTACCCCCAAATGATCAGAACAGGAGCCAAAACCCTAATTCCACCGCCGTAACTTTCTGTATCCACGAGATCCCATCTTGGGGCCTGTTCCGGAGCTCCGCCGGAGAGGGCATCGATCACGGAGGGCTTCTACATCAACACCATAGCCTCTCCGATGAAGTGTGAGTAGTTTACCTCAGACCTACGGGACCATAGTTAGTATCTAGATGGCTTCTTCTCTCTTTTTGGATCTCAATACAATGTTCTCCCCCTCTCTTGTGGAGATCTATTCGATGTAATCTTCTTTTTGCGTTGTGTTTGTTGAGACTGATGAATTGTGGGTTTATGATCAAGTCTATCTATGAATAATATTTGAATCTTCTCTGGATTCTTTTATGTATGATTGGTTATCTTTGCAAGTCTCTTCGAATTATCAGTTTGGTTTGGCCTACTAGATTGATCTTTCTTGCAATGGGAGAAGTGCTTAGCTTTGGGTTCAATCTTGCGGTGTCCTTTCCTAGTGTCAGTAAGGGAAGCAAGGCACGTATTGTATTGTTGCCATCGAGGATAACAAGATGGGGTTTTCTTCATATTGCATGAGTCTATCCCTCTACATCATGTCATCTTGCTTAAGGCGTTACTCTGTTTTTAACTTAATACTCTAGATGCATGCTGGATAGGGGTCGATGAGTGGAGTAATAGTAGTAGATGCAGGCAGGAGTCGGTCTACTTGTCTCGGACGTGATGCCTATATACATGATCATACCTAGATATTCTCATAACTATGCTCAATTCTGTCAATTGCTCAACAGTAATTTGTTCCCCCACCGTAGAATACTTATGCTCTCGAGAGAAGCCACTAGTGAAACCTATGGCCCCCGGGTCTATCTTCATCATATTAATCTCCTACTACTTAGTTATTTCCTTTGCTATTTCCTTTGCCTTTATTTTACTTTGCATCTTTTATCATAAAAGTACCAAAAATATTATCTTATCATATCTATCAGATCTCACTCTCGTAAGTGGCCCTATAGGGATTGACAACCCCTATTTGCGTTGGTTGCGAGGATTTATTTGTTTTGTGGAGGTGCGAGGGACTCGCGCGTAGCCTCCTACTGGATTGATACCTTGGTTCTCAAAAACTGAGGGAAATACTTATGCTACTTTGCTGCATCATCCCTTCCTCTTTGGGGAAAACCAACGCAGTGCTCAAGAGGTAGCACCCCCAAGTGACCACGAGGTTTACAGCTAGATTCGAATACGATCCTGAGCTGGACCAAAAGGATTAAGCTAGATTCGGATACGATCAGCTCCCTTTTGGTCATTTTAAACAATGAAAATAGTGAAGATATATGATCATTGAAAGGGAAAAGGACAGAGGTCCTGCTTTATTACTTATCATAATATATACAACGTCAAAGTATGTACATGACGAGAGCCGGTGGCTTAAGTATAGTATGGCCGAAGTTGAGCAATGTTCCACGGCCGGTGGGTCTCCTCCTCCGACTTACGTGAGTCTTTATGCGAACGTCAATGAGGTAATATGACCCATTGTTTAAGTTCTTGCTGACCACAAAGGGTCCTTCCCAAGGTGGGGATAGCTTGTGTGCATTAGACAAATCCTGGATGAGCCGGAGCACCAAGTCACCTTCTTGAAAGGTTCTGGACTTAACCCGGCGGTTGTGATAACGGCGCAGGTCCTGTTGATAAATTATTGATCGAGCCGCTGCCAAATTTCTCTCCTCATCTAACAAGTCAAGTGTATTCTTCCGGGCTTGTTCATTATCAGCTTCGACTTAAGCCGCCACGCGAGGCGAGTCATGACGGGTGTCACTAGGCAGAACTGCTTCTGCCCCAAAAACCATGAAGAAAGGTGTATAACCTGTAGACCTGTTAGGAGTGGTATTAATGCTCCACAACACCGAAGGTAATTCCTCTACCCAACAACCCGACGTTCGTTGTAAAGGAACCATAAGCCGGGGCTTGAGACCTTTTAGGATTTCCTGATTTGCTCTCTCAGCTTGACCATTGGATTGGGGGTGAGCTACTGAAGAAACATCAAGCCGGATATGCTCACGTTGACAAAACTCCTCCATAGCACCTTGGGACAAATTAGTGCCATTGTTGGTTATAATGCTGTGTGGAAAACCAAAGCGAAAAATCACATTTTTCATGAACTGAACCGCTGTGGCTGCATCACACTTGCTCACCGGCTCTGCCTCAACCCATTTCGTGAATTTGTCAACTGCCACCAAAAGATGTGTATTTTTATCTTTGGACCTTTTGAAAGGCCCAACCATGTCAAGCCCCCAGACTACAAATGGCCAAGTGATTGGAATCATCCGCACCTCTTGAGCCGGCACGTGCGCTCGTCGTGCAAATTTTTGACATCCATCACACCTACTGACCAGCTCCTCCGCATGAGCGTGAGCCGTTAGCCAGTAAAAACCATGATGAAAAGCTTTGGCCACAAGAGACTTTGATCAGGCGTGATGACCACAATCCCCCTTATGGATCTCACGACAAATTTCTTGACCTTCTTCAGGAGAAACACAACGTTGAAATGCTCTAGTGACGCTGCGATGATACAACTCACCGTCGGAAATTGGCATTGACTTAGACCGCCAGGTTATCTGTCGGGCTAGGGTCTCGTCCTCTGGCAACTCGCCCTGGGTCATATAAGCCAAGAACGATATTGTCCAATCTGGAATGACATGAAGAGCCGCCACTAACTGTGCTCCGGGTCAGGAATGGCCAAATCTTCCTCTGTAGGCAACTTAACAGACGGGTTATGTAAAACATCCAAAAAGGTGTTAGGTGGTAGCGGCTTACGCTGAGATCCCAACCGGCTTAAGGCATCGGCCGCTTCGTTCTTTCTGCGGTCAATGTGTTCCACTTGATAACCCTTAAAATGCCCCGCAACGGCGTCGACCTCACGGCGATAAGTCGCCATGAGAGGATCCTTGGAATCCTACTTGCCTGACACCTGTGGAGCCAACAAATCTGAATCGCCAAAGCACCGGACCCGGCTCAGACTCATCTCTTTAGCCATTCGAAGACCATGGAGCAAGGCTTCATATTCTGTTGCGTTGTTAGTACAAGGAAACATCAATCGCAACACATAACAAAACTTGTTCCCTCGAGGAGAAGTTAAAACAACTCCAGCCCCCGAGCCTTCCAACTGTCTGGACCCATCAAAGTGAATCGTCCAATATGTGTTGTCTAGTTTCTCCTTTGGCATATGCAACTCTGTCCAGTCATTAATGAAGTCAACAAGCGCTTGAGATTTGATCGCAGTACGTGGCATATCCTTCAAACCATGAGACCCAAGTTCAATAGCCCACTTGGCGACTCGTCCTGTGGCTTTTCTATTTTCAATGATGTCTCCTAGAGGAGAAGAGCTAATCACAATGATTGGGTGACCCTGAAAGTAATGTTTGAGCTTCCGTCTTGCCATGAACACCCCATAAACGAGCTTCTGCCAATGTGGATATCTATGTTTAGGTTCAATGAGCACCTCACTGACATAGTAAACTGGCCGTTGGACCGGATGTTCCTTGCCAACCTCCTTGCGCTCCACAACAATGGCCACACTGACAACACGTGAGTTAGCAGCTACATATAACAACAATGGCTCTTTCTCAACTGGAGCAGCAAGAACCGGTGGCTCAGCGAGCTGTTTCTTCAGATCCTCAAAAGCAGAGTTAGCAGCATCACTCCAGACAAAGTTATCCGCCTTCTTCATCATTTGATATAAAGGCATCGCCTTTTCCCCTAACCGGCTTATGAACCGGCTTAAGGCCGCGACGCGACCCGCCAACCGCTGAACGTCATTGATGCACGCCAGTTTAGCCAGAGATGTAATTGCTTTAATTTTCTCTGGGTTAGCCTCAATACGTCTGTTAGACACCAAAAAACCCAATAGTTTGCCAGCTGGGACTCCAAAGACACACTTGGCCGGATTAAGCATCATCTTGTAGACCCGGAGGTTATCAAAGGTCTCCTTCAGATCAGTTACCAAGGTTTCCTTCTCTCTGGATTTCACCACTATATCATCCACATAAGCTTGAACATTACGCCCAATCTGACTGTGAAGGCAATTCTGTACACATCGTTGATAAGTCGCTTGGGCACTTTTCAGCCCAAAAGGCATAGACACATAACAGAAGGCTCCAAACAGAGTGATGAAAGCTATCTTCTCCTGGTCCTTAACTGCCATCTTGATCTGATGATAACCCGAATAGGCATCCGAAAAATTCAAACGCTCGCAACCCGCCGTAGCATCAATGATCTGATCATTACGAGGGGGGGCAAAAGGGTCAGCCGGACAAGCTTTGTTTAAATCGGTGTAATCCACACACATACACCAGGTGCCGTTCTTTTTGAGCACAAGCACCGGGTTAGCCAACCACCCTGGGTGAAAAACTTCAACAATGAACCCGACCGCCAAGAGTCGGGCCACCTCTTCTCCAATCGCCTTGCGCCTTCCCTCATTAAACCGTCGAAGAAACTGTCTGGCCGGCTTAAATCTCGGATCAATATTGAGAGTGTGCTCAGCGAGTTCTCTCGGGACACCCGGCATGTCAGAAGGATTCCATGCAAAGATGTCCCAGTTCTCAGGGATGAACTGGATGAGCGCGCTTTCCTATTTTGGATCCCAGTTGGAACTGATAATGAACTATTTGGATGAGTCGCCAGGCACAAAATCAACCATTTTAGTGTCATCGGCTGACTTGAATTTCAACACTGGTTCATGTTCCATGGTTGGCTTCTTCAGAGACGTCATGCCTGCCGGGTCAACATTATCTTTATAAAACTTTAATTCCTATGTTGCACAAATAGACTCAGCATAAGCGGCATCACCTTCTTCACATTCCAGGGCTATTTTCCGGCTTCCATGTACTATGATGGTGCCTTTATAACCCGGCATCTTGAGCTGCAGATATACATAACACGGCCGGGCCATGAACTTGGCATAGGCCGGCCGTCCAAACAGGGCATGATATGGGCTTTTGATCTTAACCACTTCAAAAGTTAACTTCTCAGCTCTAGAATTGTATTCATCCCCAAAGGCTACTTCCAGCTCAATCTTTCCAATTGGGTATGCCGATTTACCAGGTACAACACCATGAAAAACAGTGTTGGACTGTTTAAGAGTCTTGTCAGTCAATCCCATGCGAGGAAAGTCTCATAATAGAGAATGTTGATGCTACTGCCTCTGTCCATGAGCACCTTAGTAAACTTATATCCACCAACCTGAGGCGCCCCCACCAACGCCAAGTGACCCGGATTATCAACCCGGGGAGGGTGATCCTCCCTACTCCACACAATATGCTGTTCTGACCATCTCAAATAACATGGAACCGTCGGCTCAACAACGTTTATAGCCCTTTTATGAAGTTTCTGGTCCCTCTTCCACAAACTAGTGGTAAATACGTGGTATTGCCCACTGTTCAGCTGTTTGGGGTTACTCTGATACCCGGACTGCTGATGTTGTTGCTGCTGATTACTTTGGCCGGACTGCTGATTATAACCGCCTTGGTTACCCGGATGACCCTGGCCGTGAAAGCCGCCTCCGCCTGAGCCGGCGCTCGGGCCATGAAAGCCGCCTCTGCCTGAATCGCCGACAGGACCATTGAGGGAGTCCTGGATTAGGGGGTCTCCGGACAGCCGGACTATATCCTTTGGCCGGACTGTTGGACTATGAAGATAGGAGATTGAAGACTTCGTCCCGTGTCTGGATGGGACTCTACTTGGCATGGAAGGCAAGCTAGGCAATACGGATATGTATACCTCCTCCTTTGTAACCGACCTTGTGTAACCCTAGCCCCCTCTGGTGCCTATATAAACCGGAGGTTTTAGTCCGTAGGACAACATACAATCATACCATAGGCTAGCTTTTAGGGTTTAGCCTCTCTGATCTCGTGGTAGATTGATGCAGCAAAGTAGCGTAAGTATTTCCCTCAGTTTTTGAGAACCAAGGTATCAATCTAGTAAGAGGCTATGCGCGAGTCCCTCGCACGTGCACAAACCAAATAAATCCTCGCAACCAACGCAACTAGGGGTTGTCAATCCCTATAGGGCCACTTACGAGAGTGAGATCTGATAGATATGATAAGATAATATTTTTGGTATTTTTATGATAAAGATGCAAAGTAAAATAAAGGCAAAGTAAATAACTAAGTAGTAGGAGATTGATCTGATAAAGATAGACCCGGGGGCCATAGGTTTCACTAGTGGCTTCTATCGAGAGCATAAGTATTGTACGGTGGGTGAACAAATTACTGTTGAGCAATTGACAGAATTGAGCATAGTTATGAGAATATCTAGGTATGATCATGTATATATGCATCACGTCCTAGACAAGTAGACCGACTCCTGCCTGCATCTACTACTATTACTCCACTCATCGACCGCTATCCAGCATGCATCTAGAGTATTAAGTTAAAAACATAGTAATGCCTTAAGCAAGATGACATGATGTAGAGGGATAGACTCATGCAATATGAAGAAAACCCCATCTTGTTATCCTCGATGGCAACAATACAATACGTGCCTTGCTGCCCTTACTGTCACCGGGAAAAGACACCGCAAGATTGAACCCAAAGCTAAGCACTTCTCCCATTGCAAGAAAGATCAATCTAGTAGGCCAAACCAAACTGATAATTTGAAGAAACTTGCAAAGATAACCAATCATACATAAAAGAATTCAGAGAAGATTCAAATATTATTCATGGATAGACTTGATCATAAACCCATAATTCATCGTCTCAACAAACACACTACAAAAAGAAGATTACATTGAATAGATCTCCACGGGAGAGGGGGGAAAACATTGTATTGAGATCCAAAAAGAGAGAAGAAGCCATCTAGCTACTAACTATGGACCCGTAGGTCTGAGGTAAACTACTCACACTTTATTGAAGGGGCTATGGTGTCGATGTAGAAGCCCTCCGTGTTCGATGCCCCCTCCGGCGGAGCTCCAGAATAGGCCCCAAGATGGGATCTCATGGATACCGAAAGTTACGGCGGTGGAATTTGGGTTTTGGCTCCGTATCTCGTTTGGGGGTACGTGGGTATATATAGGAGGAAGAAGTACGTCGGTGGAGCAATAGGGGGCCCATGAGGGTGGAGGGCGCGCCTGGGGGAGGGGGGGGGGTAGGCGCGCCCCCTACCTCGTGGCCTCCTGTTACATGGCTTGACGTAGGGTCCAAGTCTTATGAGTTGCATTCGATGAGAAAATCACGTTCCCGAAGGTTTTATTCCGTTTGGACTCCGTTTGATATTCCTTTTCTTTGAAACCCTAAAACAGGCAAAAAAACAGCAATTCTGGGCTGGGTCTCCGGTTAATAGGTTAATCCCAAAAATAATATAAAAGTGGATATTAAATCCCAATAATGTCCAAAACAGTAGATAATATATCATGGAGCAATCAAAAATTATAGATACGTTGGAGACGTATCAAGCATCCCCAAGCTTAATTCCTGCTCGTCCTCGAGGAGGTAAATGATAAAAACAGAATTTTTGATGCGGAGTGCTACTTGGCATAATTTTAATGTAATTATTCTTAACTAGTCAACAACCGTGCAACAGCACGGGCTAGCGATATCCACAATTATGAACATATTATACAAATCTAGTATGTAATTAGAACTTTAATATATGTTGCTAATAGAAACTTACGTATTACATGAATCCATATTCAATAGTTCAAAATAGAAGGCACAATATTCCCAAAATACATATTTACACGTATCTACAATTTCTATACAAATGAAACGAATGGACAGAAAATAGTGCATAGGCATGCACGTTATTATACAATCATGCTAATTGTTTAAGATGAAACAAACTTATTTTATATTGTGACCAAAGCTTTTCCAAGTGTGACTCATAGACATGTGAACCTAACTAAGTTAAGGAGGATGCATCAGAAATAAAAAGGAAAACTATCAATACAATTTATCACTGAATTTTGAATAATATTTTAGTTGTGATAACAACAGTATATTTACATACTCGCGTTTCGTAGCTGGACAATAGGTTTGTGTTGAAATACGAAAGTCAAATCGATCTGTACCCCAAAGATAGAGGTAAATATTTTGATTTTAGAAACAAGCTGACATTAATGCTTTCAATTCAGAGAATTATTGTTATCCACCCATCTAATAGTTCCAAGATCTAGTACCATAAATTTGGGGAATGGTGTCAATGGACCAATGCATCTATAAACCTGGAAACCATCATGTGACGGAAAAGAGTTACCGGTTTAATTTCATAATGGCATTTCTGCAAGAAAACAACAAAGATTTATGGGACTATTTACAATTAGTTACTTCCGTACACAAAGTAGACTATTGCTTGAATAAGAAAATCATGCAAGATCCAAGTTATGCTAGTTGTTAGTATTGTGTCACGCTTTGAACCTGATGAAAGTTGATGAAAGTTGTCTCACTCTCGAGATCTTTCATTGGGCAAAATGATTCGACACTTTGCCAAATTAACTGTGTGTTTTGCATAAGGGTAAGAAATACAGTTTCTCTGCAAAGAAACGAAACCAATTTTGTGACATTTTTTTTCTGCGGACAACGATTTCTAGATATTGAGGCCAAAGCATTACTTAACTGAAGATTTCACTCCTACTCTACTTCAGCCGGACAGATGTATGTACGGAGGATGGCCTTGAGTAGGCAATAATCAATGTGGTGAAAAATCCAGTGTACTCATTTATTCTGCTGAAAATACATGGTAGTTAAGCTAACCTTATTTAGAACCCCGTGGATCACATATATAAGATAGTCCTTTACTGGTAAAAAAATCCAGCGGTTAGGAAGTTTCAGTTTTCTCTGACAGCCATATATATTAGTTGTCGTCCACTTCTTCCCACAGTACTCTTTTTTAGGCTTTATTATATATTGTTTATTATGTAAATGATAAATCATGGGAAGTAAATGTAGCGTACTACATGATTTTTCAAACATACACAACTGAATTTTTCAAGTAGCACTACTTATTAATCAAATCGCCAAACAACCACATGCTTATTATGACCATCTGAAGCTATTTCCTTTAGTCTTCAATATATTTGAAATACTTGTTTGCCTGAGGTAAGAGATGAATAATTTGAATATTTACTACTTTTTCTCTAAAATAAATTACTACTGCAATTGGACATACAAAGCAAGAAATGAGATGTACGCTGCCTTAAAAAAAGGAGTCATATGTTCATAGTTCGTACCAATGCAACGTGAAGGCTGCAGCTTGGGCGAGACTGTCTAAATCGTTTATATACAACCATGTGAAGCATCGACAGAACTGCTGGCATGTGAACATCTCAAAGGATCAATCTGCTGTTGTTGTACGTGTATGTCATCTTGGTCGTTCATGTCGATGGCTCAACCCAGCATGCTGCCGTCGACATGGCCGCCGCCATGGATGCAAACTACATGGCCATTAGCAAGTGATGCATGTTGCACGGTTGCACCCACAGACCTCCACATGAGCACTTGATCGCTGTTTCCAAATTCACATCAGATGTGTGCAGCCTGGCTCAGAAATTGGGTTTAGCCAGCGGTGGTTTGCAGCAAGCAGATTGGAAGCCTTATGAAAAAAGGAGCCTGATAAGAAAGATCAAAGGATCCGGTGTTGGAGAAAGTGAGACGGCTGAAGAGAGGAGGCTCTGCAGTAGCACATCCATCAGCACATGAGATAGAATCATTGCAGCGTGGGGAGGTATTTCAACAACCGTGCAGAATGATCAATCTTCTGTAGTTCCTCCACACGGCAGCCCAGCCAACAATGGCGGACATCTTATCCGAATTATACTGCCCCATGGTTTTCCATGGATTGCAGTTTCGTCGGGTATGAAAGATTAGAAATCAGGAGATTGAAAGAACCTCCTCCTCAGTCGCATCAATCTAGTTGGATTGCATGTAGTGCATCATGATTGGGAGCAGAGATTCAAAGAAAAGGAAGAGGTAGGCCGCATGCTTTTTTAGATTGATTTCTGCCTTGAGACTATAGGGAGTAGGACTGTAGGAGAAGGATAAACAGGAGCGACCCATAGGGGTCATGGATCGATTCCTCGCTAGGGAATATTTTTTTTGAGACGTATGGAGGAAGGAGAACGACATGGAGATTTATTCCATGAAATTGAGTATGTGCGCCAGACGGCCAGGACTCCATGAGGTAACTCATCATCTGACGGCAGTAGATAATCAATTTATAAATCTGATGGTTAATTTGACATGGGCAATCAGCCGGATAGTGGATTCCTTTTTTTGAGGGATGGTTGCAGATTGTAATGGAGGATTTCCTTCTCTTTTTTTTTTGACAAAAATAATCACGAAGGCTCTCCTTCTTTTTTTGAGGGAGGCTCTCCTTCCTACTTTACGTGAACAGGTTGAATCTTTCCTTCTATGCTTTTTTTTCACGTGAGGATTTAGTTGTTGTTGTTTTGACGTCAGCCTTTCCTTGTTTTGTTTCATTAACGTCAGACCTGTCACGTGCGTTTTTTATAGCACTGGATTGTTTGCGTTACCCAACTTATCTTTTTATCTTGGCCGTAAATTTTACAATCTAACGGTTTAATTAATTTTGATGATGTGGATTAATAAGAGATCATGAAAGATGCCTCCAATTAGCAAATATAAGATATAAGATTGTGGTATGAATATTCAGATCCGAAAGAATCAAGACAAAAGTTCATATTGACATAAAAATGATAATACTTTAAGCATACTAACTAAGCAATTATGTCTTCTCAAAATAACATGGCCAAAGAAAGTTCATCCCTACAAAATCATTTGGTTTAGTCATGTTTCATTTTCGTCACACAAGAATGCTATCATCATGCACAACCCCGATGACAAGCCAAGCAATTGTTTCATACTTTAGTAATCTCAAACCTATAAATTTTCACGCAATATATGAGCGCGAGCCATGGACATAGCACTATAGGTGGAATAGAATATAATGAGGAGGGTTATGTGGAGAAGACAAAAAAGGAGAAAGTCTCACATCAACGAGGCTAATCAATGGGCTATGGAGATGTCCACCGTTTGATGTTAATGCAAGGAGTAGGGATTGCCATGCAACAGATGCACTAGAGCTATAAATGTATGAAAGCTCAACAAAAGAAACTAGTGGGTGTGCATCCAACTAGCTTGCTCACGAAGACCTAGGGCACTTGAGGAGGCCCATTGTTGGAATATACAAGCCAAGTTCTATAATGAAAAATTCCCACTAGTATATATGAAAGTGATAACATGAGAGACTCTCTACTATGAAGATCATGGTGCTACTTTGAAGCACAAGTGTGGCAAAGGATAGTAACATTGTCCCTTCTCTCTTTTTCTCTCATTTTCTTTTTTTTCTTTGGGTCTTTTCTCTTTTTTTATGGCCTTTCTCTTTTTTTGGTCCTTCTCTTTTATTTATTTATTTATTCCTCACTTGGGACAATTCTCTAAAAAATGATGATCATCACACTTCTATTTATTTACATCTCAATGATTACAACTCGATACTAGAACAAAGATGACTCTATATGAATGCCTCCGGCGGTCTACCGGGATATGCAATGGACCAAGAGTGACATGTATGAAAGAATTATGAACGGTGGCTTTGCCACAATACTATGTCAACTACATGACCATGCTAAGCAATATGATAATGATGAATGTGTCATGATGAACGGAATGATGGAAAGTTGCATGGCAATATATCTCGGAATGGCTATGGAAATGCCATAATTGGTAGGTATGGTGGCTGTTTTGTGGAAGATATAAGGAGGTTTATGTGTGAAAGAGTGTATCATATCAGCGGGGTTTGGATGCACCGGCGAAGTTTGCGCCAACTCTCAATGTGAGAAAGGGCAATGCATGATACCGAAGAGGCTAGCAAGGATGGAAGGGTGAGAGTGCGTATAATCCATGGACTCAACATTAGTCATAAAGAACTCACATACTTATTGCAAAAATCTACAAGTCGTCAAAAACCTCGGTACTACGCACATGCTCCTAGGGGGATCGATTGGTAGGAAAAGACCATCGCTCGTCCCCGACCGCCACTCATAAGGAAGACAATCAAATAACACCTCATGTTTCAAATTTGTTGCATAATATTTGCCATACGTGCATGCTACGGGACTTGCAAACCTCAACACAAGTATTTCTCAATTTCACAACTACTCAACTAGCACGACTTTGATATTATTACCTCCATGTCTCAAAACAATCATCAGGCATCAAACTTCTCTTAGTATTCAACACACTCATAAGAAAGTTTATTATTAATCTTGCATACCAAGCATATTAGGATTTTAAGCAAATTACCATGCTATTAAGACTCTCAAAATAATCTAAGTGCAGCATGAGAGATCAATAGTTTCTATAAAACAAATCCACCACCGTGCTCTAAAAGATATAAGTGAAGTACTAGAGCAAAACTATATAACTCAAAAGATATAAGCGAAGCACATAGAGTATTCTAACAAATTCCAAATCATGTATGGCTCTCTCAAAAGGTGTGTACAGAAAGTATGATTGTGGTAAACTAACAAATAAAGACTCAAATCATACAAGAGGCTCCAAGGAAAACACAGATCATGTGGTGAATAAAAATATAGCTCCCAGTAAAGTTACCGATAGAAGTAGACAAAACAGGGGATGCTTTCCGGGGCATCCCCAAGCTTTGGCTTTTAGGTGTCCTTAGATTATCTTGGGGGTGCCATGGGCATCCCCAAGCTTAGGCTCTTGCCACTCCTTGTTCCATAATCCAGCAAATCTTTACCCAAAACTTGAAAACTTCATAACACAAAACTTAAAGTAGAAAATCTCGTGGGCTCCGTTAGCGAAAGAAAACAAAAGACCACTTCAAGGTACTGTAATTAACTCATTATTTATTTATATGGATTTTATTCCTACTGTATTCCAACTTCTCTATGGTTTATAAACTATTTTACTAGCCATAGATTCATCAAAATAAGAAAACAACACACGAAAAACAGAATCTGTAAAAAACAGAACAGTCTGTAGTAATATGAAGCTAGAGCAAGATCTGGAACCCCAAAAATTCTAAAATAAATTTCTGGACGTGAGGAATTTATCTATTAATCATCTTCAAAAAGAATTAACTAAATAGCACTTTCCAAATAAAAATTACAGCAGTTCTCGTGAGCGCTAAAGTTTCTGTTTTTTACAGCAAGTTCAACAAGACTTTCGCCAAGTCTTCCCAACGGTTCTACTTGGAACAAACACTAATTAAACACAAAAACACAACCAAAACAGAGGCTAGATAATCTATTTATTACTAAACAGGAGCAAAAAGCAAGGAATAAAAATAAAATTCGGTTGCCTCCCAACAAGCGCTATCGTTTAACGCCCCTAGCTAGGCATAACAAGCAAGAATAGATCTAGGTATTGCCATCTTTGGTAGGCAATCCATAAGGGGCTATCATAATAGATTCATTATGTAATTTAATTTTATTTCTAGGAAAGTGTTCCATGCCTTTCCTTAATGGAAATTGGAATCTAATATTTCCTTCCTTCAGATCAATAATTGCACCAATCGTTCTCAGGAAAGGTCTACCAAGAATAATAGGATATGAAGAATTGCAATCTATGTCAAGAACGATAAAATCTACGGGCACATAATTCCTACTTGCAACAACAAGAACATCATTAATTCTTCCCATAGGTTTCTCAATAGTGGAATCCGGAAGGTGCAAGTTTAGAGAGCAATCATCAAAATCACAGAAACCTAACAAATCGCACAAAGTCTTTAGAATCGTGGAAACACTAGCACCCAAATCACATAAAGCATAGCATTCATGATCTTTAATTTTAATTTTAATAGTTGGTTCCTACTCATCATAAAGTTTTCTAGGGATAGAAACTTCCAATTCAAGTTTTTCTTCATAAGATTGCATCAAGGCACCAACGATATGTTTAGTAAACGCTTTATTTTGACTATAATCGTGAGGAGAATTTAGCACGGATTGCAACAAGGAAATACAATCAATCAAAGAGAAATTTTCATAGTTAAATTCCTTGAAATCCATAATAGTGGGTTTAGCAACATCTAGCGTTTTAATTTCTTCAATCCCACTTTTATCAAATTTAGCATCAAGATCAAAAGATTCAGAATTCTTGGAACCCCTTCTACGTAAAGGTGGATCATATTCAGTCCCATCATTATCAAGATTCATATTGCAAAACAAAGATTTAATAGGGGACACATCAATAACTTTTAGATCTTCATCATTATTTTCATAGGAACTAGAAGAACACGCTTTTATAAAGACATCTTTCTTAGCACGCATCCTAGTGGTTCTTTCTTTGCACTCATCAATGGAAATTATCATGGCTTTGAGAGACTCATTGATATCACGCTTAGGTGAAATAGATCTATGTTTCAAAGAATCAACATCAGGAGCAATTCTATCAACGTTCCTAGCCAAATCATCAATCTTAAGCAATTTTTCTTCAATCATAGCATTAAAATTCTTTTGCGAAGTAATAAATTCTTTAATATTAGATTCAAAATCAGAGGGCATCTTATTATAATTTCTAAAAGAATTGTTGTAGGAATTACCATAATTATTAGAGGGATTACTAGGATAAGGCCTAGGGTTGAAATTTCCTCTATACACGTTATTACCAAAATTGTTCCTACCAACAAAATTCACATCCATAGATTCATTATTATTCTCAATCAAAGTAGACAAGGGCATATCATTAGGATCAGAAGAAACACTCTTGTTAGCAAATAATTTCATAAGTTCATCTATCTTTCCACTCAAAACATTAATTTCTTCTATCGCATGCACCTTTTTATTAGTAGATCTTTCAGTATGCCATTAAGAATAATTGACCATAATATTATCTAGGAGTATAGTAGCTTCTCCTAAAGTGATTTCCATAAAAGTGCCTCCTACGGCCGAATCTAAAAGATTTCTAGAAGCAAAATTAAATCCGGCATAATTTTTTTTGTATAATCATCCATAAATTTAAACCATGAGTAGGGCTATTACATATCATTAATTTCATTCTGTCGCAAGCTTGTGCAACATGTTCATGATCAAGTTGCTTAAAGTTCATAATATCGTTTCTAAGAGAGATGATCTTAGCAGGAGGAAAATACTTAGAGATAAAAGCATCTTTGCACTTGTTCCATGAATTAATACTATTTTTAGGCAAACACGAAAACCAAGCTTTAGCACGATCTCTAAGCGAAAAAGGAAATAACTTTAATTTAACAATATCATTATCCACATCTTTCTTATTTTGCATGTCACACAAATCAACGAAGCTATTTAGATGGGTAGCGGCATCTTCACTAGGAAGGCCGGAGAACGGATCTTTCATAACAAGATTCAGTAAAGCAACATTAATTTAACAAGATTCAGCATCGGTAAGAGGAGTAATCGGAGTGCTAATAAAATCATTGTTTTTGGTGTTGGTGAAGTCACACAATTTATTCTTATCTTGAGCCATCATGACAAGCAAGCAAACTAACACACAAGCAAACAAAAAGCAAGTGTGCAAAAAGAGGCAAATAGAGGGAGGATAGAGAGAGAGGGCAAATAAAACGGCAAGGGTGAAGTGGGGGAGAGGAAAAAGAGAGGAAAATGGCAAATAATGTAATGCGGGAGATAAGGGTATGTGATGGGTACTTGGTATGTTGACTTTTGCGTAGACCTCCCCGGCAACGGCGCCAGAAATCCTTCTTGCTACCTCTTTTAGCACTATGTTGGTTTTCCCCGAAGAGGAAGGGATGATGCAGCAAAGTAGCGTAAGTATTTCCCTCAGTTTTTGGGAACCAAGGTATCAATCCAGTAGGAGGCTACACGCGAGTCCCTCGCACCTGCACAAAACAAATAAATCCTGGCAACCAACGCAAAAAGGGGTTGTCAATCCCTATAGGGCCACTTACGAGAGTGAGATCTGATAGATATGATAAGATAATATTTTTGGTATTTTTATGATAAAGATGCAAAGTAAAATAAAGGCAAAGTAAATAGCAAAGTAAATAACTAAGTAGTAGGAGATTGATATGATAAATATAGACCCGGGGGCCATAGGTTTCACTAGTGGCTTCTCTCGAGAGCATAAGTATTCTACGGTGGGGGAACAAATTACTGTTGAGCAATTGACAGAATTGAGCATAGTTATGAGAATATCTAGGTATGATCATGTATATAGGCATCACGTCCGAGACAAGTAGACCGACTCCTACCTGCATCTACTACTATTACTCCACTCATCGACCGCTATCCAGCATGCATCTAGAGTATTAAGTTAAAAAACAGAGTAACGCCTTAAGCAAGATGACGTGATGTAGAGGGATAGACTCATGCAATATGAAGAAAACCCCATCTTGTTATCCTCGATGGCACCAATACAATACTTGCCTTGCTGCCCTTACTGTCACCGGGAAAGGACACCGCAAGATTGAACCCAAAGTTAAGCACTGCTCCCATTGCAAGAAAGATCAATCTAGTAGGCCAAACCAAACTGATAATTCGAAGAGACTTGCAAAGACAACCAATCATACATAAAAGAATTCAGAGAAGATTCAAATATTATTCATAGATAGACTTGATCATAAATCCACAATTTATCGGTCTCAACAAACACACCGCAAAAAGAAGATTACATCGAATAGATCTCCACAAGAGAGGGGGGAGAACATTGTATTGAGATCCAAAAAGAGAGAATAAGCCATCTAGCTACTAACTATGGACCTGTAGGTCTGAGGTAAGCTAGTCACACTTCATCGGAGGGGCTATGGTGTTGATGTAGAAGCCCTCTGTGATCGATGCCCCCTCTGGCGGAGCTCCGGAACAGGCTACAAGATGGGATCTCGTGGATACAGAAAGTTACGGCGGTGGAATTAGGGTTTTGGCTCAGTATTTGATCGTTTGGGGGTACGTGGGTATATATAGGAGGAAGAAGTACGTCGGTGGAGCAACAGGGGGCCCACGAGCGTGGAGGGCGCGCTTGGGGGGGGGGGGGTAGGTGCTCCCCCCTACCTCGTGGCCTCCTATTACGTGGCTTGACGTAGGGTCCAAGTCTCCTGAGTTGTATTCGATGAGAAAATCACGTTCCCGAAGGTTTCATTCCTTTTGGACTCCGTTTGATATTCCTTTTCTTCGAAACCCTAAAACATGCAAAAAACAGCAATTCTGGGCTGGGCCTCCGGTTAATAGGTTAGTCCCAAAAATATATAAAAGTGGATAATAAAGCCCAATAATGTCCAAAATAGTAGATAATATAGCATGGAGCAATAAAAAATTATAGATACGTTGGAGACGTATCATAGATCGACTCTTGTAATACTCATATCATCAAGAACAATCAACCAAGATGTAGGGTATTACATCCATCAAGAGGGCCCAAACCTGGGTAAACATCGTGTCCCCTGCCTCCGGTTACCATCCGCCTTAGACGCACAGTTCGGGACCCCCTACCCGAGATTCGCCGGTTTTGACACCGACATTGGCGCTTTCATTGAGAGTTCCTCTGTGTCGTCATCATAAGGCTTGATGGATCCTTCGATCATCGCTAGCGATGCGGTCCAGGGTGAGGCTTTCCTCCACGGACAGATATTCGTATTTGGCAGCTTCACACTGCGGGCCAATTCGCTTGGCCATCTGGAGCAGATCGAAAGCTACGCCCCTGGCCGTCAGGTCAGATTTGGAAACTTGAACTACACGAACGACATCCGCGGAGACTTGATCTTCGTTGGATTCGAGCCCATGCCGGACGCGCCGCACAACCGTGATGAGCAAGACGTAACTTTGCTGTCGGATAGTGCTCGGGAGATCGCATCCGCAGCTACTCCGGCCTTTTACCCGGAGCAAATCGCGCCATCCGAAAGCGAAGGGATGGACCCCGCCATGGAGGCCGCACTCTTAGTGGCGATCGAACCAGATACTGACTTCACCCCTTATGAGAGCCGTGTCACCGAATCACTGGATTTATCCCCAGCCACGGACTCCGAGCCGCCTACATCCGTGCCTGTCGAATCCGACAGGGCACCGACAATGGAGTTCACCTCCGCGTGTATCTTTCAGCACTCACCTTTCGGAGATGTGCTAAATTCATTAAGGTCTCGCTCCCTGTCAAGAGAACCTTGGACGAACTATGTCCGGCTATAATGTGATGCGGACGATGAAGAAATTCGCTGCCCACCCACCACCCACTTAGTAGCCACTGTCGACGACTTAACCGACATGCTCGACTTCGACTCCGAAGACATCAACGGTATGGACAACGATGCAGGAGACAAACCAGAACCACCGCCCACAGGACGCTGGACCGCTACTTCATCACATGACGTATACATGGTGGATGCACCCAGAGAGCGCAATGGCGAAGAGACAGCGGAGGATGCACCCTCTAAGCAACCCAAGCGCCAACGTCAATGGCGCCGCTCTAAGTCCCGCCATAGCAACAACAACGATAATAATAGTCCACTTGCTAAAGGCCCACTTAGTAATTCAGCCTAATATTAGTTTTGGCCTGTTAAGGGCCCGTTTAACATTTCGGCCCTATATTAATTTCAGCCTGTTAAAAGCCCGTCATATAGTTGGGCCTAACTACGGCCCGGTTTGCATCCGGCCTGCTTGCAGCCGATATCTGATTGGGCCAAACAAGGACCGAGACAATTTTTCGGCCTGTTAAAACCAGTGATTTGATTCGCACAATCATGGGCCGGGGTTCATTTCAGGTTGCTGCCGGCCCGTGAGCTGATCGGCACGTTTCAGGCCCAACCTACATCGTGATTGCATGACGGCCCGATTATGTACCGTAATTTTATAGTTTGGCCGGTTTACTGCGAAGACATGATATATATATACAGTAAAATAACTGCAGCATCGTGAATAAGAAAAAACCTATACTATACAATAAAGAAATTACGGCATATTACATCCACTGGGCATCAAAGTTCGCCACTATGATAATAAAGCATAAGCAGACAGCAGATTACATACACTGGGCATGAAAGATCGCCACCAGTGCAAATAAACACACTGACAAAATAATATACAAAACCAACAGCACTTCAATAGAGTTCAAGAAAGGTTAGCCCTGCTGGGGAGCTGCAGCGCAAGCAGCTGAGCAAGATGATGAGACTGCGCTTGTTCAACACTTATATCTTCCTCACTCTGAAAGATAAACAAGCAGACAGATGCCAGGTTTTGCACATAAAAGTATCAGTGCTGACAATTCATCACATTTCTTACTGACGAATAAAGTGACACAGTTTAAATTTGCGTTAACACAATATGGTATTGTCCAGGTCAAGACATGGCAGGAAATGACATTGTGAAGGAGTTGGCAGCTTCACGACACCACTGGATTACAGATCAAGAACTCATAAGTATCAATGGTTAGTGTGCTGTCAATTTATACCATTTCAGATTGGCAAATAAAGAGACAGTTTAAATAATAGTAGAATGATATGATATTTTTCATAGTTAAGACATTGCAGAATATGACATTGTGCTGTAGTGGGTAGGTTCACCACACCACTGGATTACAGATGAATAACAGAAGCATACATGCAGTGCAAAAGAAGATCACTTGCTCTGTATAGTTTAATTTACATGGTATGAAGAAGGAACTTGGTTGTACAACTTAAAACTTAAATTGAGAAAGGACGAACTTTTGTTTATGAACTACATATAATAAACTTTAAACAAGCAATTTGATGCAAACACCAAAAATAAACAGCTGTTGCAGTCATGCCTAACCAAATATATACAACAAAGTTTGAAGACTTGAGATGGACAAACTTACATTATTGGTGAAGACAGGCTTTATAAAGGCCTTGTCCATGTTGATGGGGGGGCAATTCAAGAAGTTTACCACAGAATCTTCTTCAAAAGCATTGCCTTTATTCTACATTTTGTTAAGAGTAAATATAGATGTGATAATATATGAAAAAATGGAGAATATTTAAGATAAGATGAAGAGTGATGCTACATAACCAAGTAGCTATAAATGTAAGTGCAGCGATACAGGCAAAAGGTACAGCCAAGAGCAATCCAGAGCTAAACTTCTTCGGTACCAACCTTATGGTAAGAGTAAATATAGATCTGATGTTTAGAAAATGGAGGGCAAAGGAAAATAAGCTGCAGAGTGATGGTACATGAACAACTACCTGTCATTATAAGTACACTGATAAAGGACAACATGTACTTACAAGAAAAATGCAGAGTTAAAAAAATTGGCATTGGATATATTCTACACTAATGTAACCATTCATACAGATCAGATAATTTGGAGCGAACAATTGATAAGCAAGCTATCATGCATACTGCTGTCACATAATGAACCAGGTATGTATGCAAGTAAACTGATACAGGACAACAGGTACTAACAAGAGCAAAGCAGCGGGTAGCATATTTGAGATATCATGTCGTTCTTGTCAAACCGGAATTCTTCTTCAAGCAGATTTCCTGCAAAAAGATCCGTAAGGCACATGCGGAAAAGTAGAGGTTCAAATTGTCATGTGATTTCATAGACAGTACCTCATCCTGGGAACGAGACCAGTGCATAACAAGCTTTTTCCATTCAGTGTCTTCTAAATTTAGCACACGAGACTTCACTAGGAATTCGTTTATAGACTTGCCATCAAAGTGTGATTTCCTCAGGTAACACCGATATTGCTGCAATGCTTCCTTGAAAAGCACAAGCAAGCTTTGCTCGTCATGACTATCCAGATTTACCCTCGCCTAGTTACAACAATGTAATGTAAATCATTCATGTGTTCAATCAGCAGAAAACAGGAAAATAATAACCATGAATAATAGCACTTACACATAAGTTGGACAGGAAGGTGTGAAAATGGTGTTTGTCTTCACAATAATCTTCCCATGATGGGAATATATGCACGTAGTCCCTAACAACATTGAAAGCATTGTCTTTTAAACTGGGAATAAATGGAATGGGGTTCTAATCTGCAGGAATTGGCCGTCTCTGCAGTTGGGATAGGTCTTTGGCCAGTGGACTTGCGGTACTTTTTGCAGGAGTGGGATTTTTCTATGGTACAGCTAGTGCTATGGCAAATGAAATCGGTATACCTTTTGCTAGAGTGCAGGTCCTGTGTGGTGGGGCTAGTGGTGTGGCCAGTGAAGTATGGGTACAGTCTGCTGGAGTCGGTCCTACGTTTTGTGTCACTGGTTGTACAGCCAATATAGGTGGGGTGTTGTCTGATTTCTCCGGTACCACCATGTTTTTCAAGGACTTTGCTAGTTCTCCTTCAGGTTCGGCAATCACCCTCTTCCTTTTTGATGTCTGATGCACAAGAACAACATTTGAGTGGGAAAACATGGTATGATGACAGATGGAATATGTATTGATAATGGATGGGCATGGCATGTGGACATATATGATGAGTAAACTAAGCAGATGGCGGTGCAACAAAGTAGAAGAAATGCAAGACAACATATGCAAGATACCCGCAATCAATAAAACATTGCCAAATTAGAACATGCACCTTGATGTTTGAACAGGACAGGCCATCTGCCTTTGACTCCTCGAGGTTAGAATAGTCATTAGGATGATATTCTGAACAAGAATCAACAGGTGGGGAGCGTATGAGTTTCATTGCATTCAGAATGGCACTCAATGCCTTGGTGCCAATTTTGTAAGTCATTGCAGTGTTTAGCTTCAAGAGTGGACTGCTGCTAGTGCGACACAAAGCAGCTACACAAATCATAGTGTAGATATAACGGGAAAACCTTAAGCATCAGAGTAAAATTAGCAAAGTGGAACTTGCTGGAATATATGTGCTAGTATTGCCGGTATGGCTAGAAAGGCTTCGGATACCAGCTCTCTTCAAGTGAAGGTGCGGTACTGTTAATATCAATGTAACTCTCAAAAGTGACACAGCTCCCCGCATTTCCTTGCTATTCTTATAGGATTCAAGTGGGCAGGCCACTACAAATCCTATTCCTATGTTTACAAAATCCTACGAATCAAAGAGGCTCAAAGTGTCCATCACAACCGACCGTATAGACCTCTACACTGCAAATGTCCCTGCTCATCTTCAGTACAAGGAACATATTGTACTACTATCATACTCCCTCCGTTCCAAAATATAAGTCTTGGTAGAGATTTCCACTATGGATCACATACAGATGTATCCAGGTACATTTTAGAGTGTAGATTCACTCATTTTGCTCCATATGTAGTCCATGGTGGAATCTATACAAAGACTTGTATTTAGGAACGGAGAGAGTACATATTAAAGAAGAACGGAAGAGAAACATGGTAAAGAAGAGCAAGCAGATTTTGGATAATAAATGTTGGTTGCGCAGAGCCCACACATGATGAACCAGAGCGCATTAAGAATGCAACTCCTAGATGTCTCTCGACCATTTCAGGCGGTTGGATGAAGATCCTACGTCTCCTAACCCTTCTTCTTCCTAGTCTCTGATTCTTCCCATACAGAACACCGCACGGGTCGCCGGCCAGACCACCGGCCCCCACCGCCTGTGTTCCTCCGCCACCCCCACCCCAACCCCCACCCCAACCCCCACCCGCGTCGAGTTTTCTTCATTCGGCGAGGCCCCACAACCACCCAAGCCCCTTCGATCGCACCAGCGAACTCCGACGAGCTCTGAAAATCGACTGACCCAATTTTGAAATTTAGTCTACTGTGATTTAACTAGTGTGGAATATAAAAGGGGAAAACCATAAGCATTGCGAGTATGGTGCTGAGCGTGCCATGGCGGATCTGAAGGTGCAAACCGGACAAAGGCCACTTCGCAACCAAGACAAGAAATCAGAGTAAAGCAGTGGCGATCTATTTTCTTGCTGCGATAAATAAGTTGAGCAGATAAGAAAGAGTGCCGCCTCTGGTGCGGCGCCGTGTAGGCATCTGCTGAGAATTTTATGGTGTTGCGGTAGTGATGGCTGTCAGCGGCATGGAAGCAGATCTAGGAGGGTAGACGGTGGCGGCGGGGCATGGTGGATGAGACGGTCGTAGGAGCGGCGCAGGCAAGGTGGACGACGGCGGGGATGAAGCGAGAGGACGGGATGCAAGGATCCTGGTCCGAAGCCGTGGCTGAGAGAGGTCGATCTCTTGTAATGGACGATGGCGTCGGGGTATCAGCTCCGACATGGTGGAGGAGGACGGCGGTGGATGGGGTGGCGGACGGCGGCGGACGGAGGAGGGTGGGGTGGAGAGGGTGTTTTGGCGCCCACGGAGTATGAATGGGGAAAAGGGAGGTAGAGAGGAAGGGGGGAACCATGTATTCAGGGCGCGCTTGTCTGAAATGCGAGGAAATTTACAAACTTAGCCCCCGTTTCAAATTTCTACTACATCACAATAACACTAGTCGGTCGGGGATAGGACGGTAATCTCGCATACACCGAATATTTGCCGACGAGAGTTTGTTTTTGGCGCCCACCGTGTATGAATATGAATCGGGGAGGGAGTCGATTTCGGCCGAGGACACACTGTATTTTGGCGCCCACTGTGTATGAATCCGGGTGAGAGGCGGTTGCGTCACGTTTGGGTGAAATTACAAACCTACCGCTATCGAAACCTATAGAAATCCAGCATATAGGCTTTGCGTGGCAGGGATAGGCAGCAGTAATTTCCATCTCGCAGATTTTAGTTCCAGGCGGTTACTGCGACTTTCCCTGCTTCATTCAAATTTTGCAGAGTACACGTTTACCGTGCCAACTCAATTCGAATCCCGTTTGTGTTCTATTTTTTCTTTGGGCGGGATCCATTTTCAATTGGAATTACATTCTATATACATCATTTTTTATATATACTTTCAAAATCACAACACCATTTATACATAAATATGGTTTAAAAATGGCATGATCTCAGATTCATAAGGTTGTATCCATCAATTTGGATTTTCAAATATTTAAAACCACTTTATGTTGAAATCCAACGTATGCATTCCTCGCTAACTGTCTCCAATTAATGTGTGTTTCATGCGGGTTTTTTTACTTCTCAAACATGTATAATGTGTTTCACACACGCAACATATAGTGTAATCCCGTTTAGACATTAATTGCATATAAACCATGCATTGTTTGTAATTGAAGAATCTATGGATCACCAATATTGATAAACTATATAACATTACACGTGTGCCCAAATTCAAATGAATATGCATGTTTGATACACCAATTTGCGTTATGATATTATCGATGTGGTGATCTCCAGTTTAAATATTTGAAGCCCCTTTAATCCAGATATTCGTCTCATATAGCTATCACTCATGCTTATATAGGACTATCTCTCTGGACCTATACGCGTTCATCGTCTCTCAGGTTTCTCTCTTGCTACCTGTATGTCGACCATGATCTTTTATCTTCGTAACACACTGACGATACTCTCTCCCTCGACCTTCATCACTCTATCTCTCTCTAAGTATATCTCGCTCCCTGCTATGTGTCTCTAACTATGATTCTCCATGTGGAATCTCTTTCTCTCACACAAACACAAAACTTTGTCTCCCGGGGTCTCATTTCTCTCTACTATTCCCATGTGTGCCACTCGCACACCCCTCATACAGAGATGTCTTTCGCTCCTTAGATATGAGAACCTACGACTCTTTCTCACACACAAACACAAACTCTGTCTCCTAGGGTCTCATATTTCTCCATTGTTCTCTTGTATGTTGCTCACACACACCCTCTCTCCCTAGAGATATCTTGCGTTCCCTCGTATGTCTCTCTAGCTATCACTCTCTCGCCGACACAAAACTCCGTATCTCTGGATCTCATTTCTCTTTGATATATGTTTGTATGTGACTCACACGCACCCTCTCTCTATCTCTCTCACACCCACACACATAACCCAACCTTCTGATCCACTCGACTCCTATCTCTAACGCACACTAGCTAGAATCTTTATCTTTCTATTTATCTGTTTCTCCATTGACCTTCTTTCTCGCCCTCACTCTTGATTCCTATCACAACCACTACATATGTTTCTCTCTACATGCAGTCAAGTGCCCTCTCTCACACATATATAACTTCACCCTTTGAACCACCCGACGGTCATCTCCAACACCCAAACTAGCGGATGTCCCTCTAGCTAGCATTTCCATCTCTGTATCTATCTGTAGTTTCTCCGTCAACATTTCTTTCTCGCACGGAGTCTTGCTTCCTATCACCCACACTATATATGTCTCTCCATACATATGCGCATTTATAGGTTGGTCTCTTTTGCACAATCGTTGCGCCTTACTCCCTCTGCTCGCCATAGATGCATGCTCCAGCCCACGCCACTATCTCTTAAAGACAAAAACACATGCTCAATTGTTGGGACTTCTTCCATGCATTCTCACATGCAGGCATATTGTCATACTGATCCGTCTCTCCCATGTCGTTGATCTTATGACTTATGTCTTCTTTCTTTTATCTCGATCAGGCGTGCGCGCGCACAGACACATCACACGTATACATGTATACCTCTCACACATGCACGTTCAAGGTCTCTATGTCTCCATACGTAGTTAATTACCCTCAATCCTAACGCCACATCGAATCGTTCTCCTCTTTTGTGCACATAACTTCCGCCTAGGTGGGTAAAACACACACTCACACTTAACAATCTCCTTCTAGCTACCCCCCCCCCCCGCCGCCTCTCACTCTTCCCCTATATCCCCGAAACCAATAAGACCATCCCTTAGTTTAATTCCCGCATACATGCACCATCGATATATAGTAGTCTTCATCGGTGTCTCTCGAACAAACACATTCTCTTGAAGTCGACTCCTCTCATGCATATAGGTCCTAATGCGTTTTTCGAGGCTAACTTTGACCAAACGTTAGAGCAATAATATATGACATGCAACTTACACAAAGCATACCTTCAATTTTGTATGTCAAAGGAGCTTCCAATAATATAATTTGCATAGTATACATCTCATGTGCTATTAATCTTGTCAATAGTCAAAGGTTGTCTTGAAAAACACATTAGGCCCTATATAGATGGAAGGAGGGAGTAGGTCCCATGCAAAAAATGAGAATAAAATTCAAACATCTGGGCATCGTGGCTCGGTCGATAACATTGAGAAACTTGGTTTTAAAATCATGAAACTTGGCATGGTGTCATGTCATGGTAGTACCATGCCGTGGTAAAAAAATTGGCCGAATAGGAACAAATTTTGGTATAAGCTTCTTGCAAATCGGAGCTTCTCTCAAGAAGGCTCGTGGTTCTGGGAGGGAACGTGTCACCTTTGTGTGCATAATTCAAATTTGAAATACAAGCACATGTTCCAGTGCACCAAAGTTGGTTGAAAAATCACATGTGTGTCCTCGGGTAAATTTCTAGGTTCCATGCAAGAAATGGGAATGAAATTCAAAATTCTGGGCGTCGTGGCTGGGTTGGAAACATTGAGAAACTTAGTTTTTTAATTCCTGTAAATCCAAAACACGCATGAAAATAATGAAACTTGGCTTGGTGCCATGACATGGCACCAACATGTTGTGGTAAATTTGCAGTCCGATTTGCGAAGGCGCACACATTAACAATCAACAAAGTCATTTTGGAAGAAGTGCTGTCACGTTACAATTGGAAACACAAGTATTATTGAAACCATGGGCGTTCTACTTACTAGTACCATTTACGGGCCGCCACGCGTCCCCTTTTTTATTAGCTAGGAGGCGACGTGCACGGTAGCTATTTGAGTACGAGAGGCGTGCGATCAGACACCTGTGCGTGCTTATCGGGAGGAGAGCCCTTTGACCTCCATCTGCCGTCCACCTCTCTCCCAAGGTCTCCATTAATGGCGCCCGAGCCTCTGTTTAATGGCATGGCTATGTCTCACTCGACTGAGATTTAAGAGAGAAAAAAGAAAATCTGAAAGCGCGGATCTTGATGTAAGATCCGACGGACCTATATAGCGTCTACTGCGACTTATAGCAAGACTGATGAATATATAAGGACGATTAAAAAAATTATCAAAGAAGGGCTTGCCCCTTCCGATTTTCATTACTGAAAACCACCACAATTCACAAGAAGTTCAGCAAAACTCCAGCCTAACACGAAGGACTAAAAGCTACCAGATTGAAATTTCAATATCCCAAGAGGCCAATAAAGGCCAAACATCCGCGCTAGAACCCAACATTTCATAACCGACGGCAAAATCCACATCCTAAACCAATTATTACATCAAAAGAAACCAGGAAACTAGTCTCCGCGGCGAGCGGCAATGAGCTCTTTCATGTCCTCAAGACGCTGCTTGAGAACATCCACGGATTCCTCCACCAGCCTTTGGCGCTTGTTGCAGAGCATGTCATTCTCGTCCATAAGTTTCTTCAACAAGGCACTAGTCTCCTCCTGCAGGTCTGCACTTCGGACGATCTTCTCCCTCATCAGGTCGCGCTTGGCCCGGAGCCTCTCATTGCCCTCCCTTAGTTGCCGGATGACGCCGGTAGCCTGTTCAAACGAGGATACCATGTCGTCCTGCAACCTCGCCGAGCGGGAGATCTGATCCATCTGGCTATGGACGATCACATGCATGCGCCTGTAATAGTCGTCATGTGCCTGCGAGAAATTTTCCCAGGCCGTCGCGGCGTGGCGGGACATCTCTACTGCATTCGTGGTGCAGCGGGACATCTCTGCTGCTTCCGCGGCGCGGCCGGACCAGTCTGCTGCATCGATGGCGCGGCGGGACCTCCGTGCTGCTTCAGTGGCACGGCGGGACCTCTGTGCTGCTACTTTTGCGCGGCGGGACATGTCGGCTGCTCTCGTAGCGAGGCGGGACATCTCTCGTGCTTCCGCTTCCATGCTTGCCTCTCCCTGGTGGCAATCTCTCGACCCAGAACTCACGCTGGCCATGGCAAACACAAGGGAAGGATGCTGAATGACTTGTTTGTTTTTGTGGATGAGGAGTTGAGGAGGAATGTGCAATCATCTTGGCATACTAGTATTTATAACCGAGTACTAATATGCTCCTAAGTGGGAAACCATTTAGGTTGTGATCGGTGTGAACAGGTTTGCAATTCAATATAGCGTGGAGTAATTTGGAATGTGACAAGACGCAAGTTCAAAATTTATTGACGGTTCTAGTTTCGAAGTGCGGCACTATTCCTGGATGGAGTACTTCTTTTTCTACTCCCTCCTTTCCGGTTTTATAGGGCTTATCTCAAAATTTTACTTTTTCCATTTTATAAGGCTCAATTTGGTTGTCCCCAACACATGTTCAGATTCCAAGGTGCATTAAATCATTGCATGCAAGTATTAAGAGAAAATTGACCAATGCATGTACTTTATGCATGCATGCATTGCAATTAATGCATTAAACCTATCTCTCGAGACTTCTCGCACGCACCATTGTGCCACCCACAAAAACTTGTACTCTAAGTTTAGTAGTACGTTGTACAGGAAGAGAAGAGGTGCACGCATGCACTCGTCCTCTCACACACGCGCCTATTTTTTTCTCGAAAAGGAGGATGATGACCCCCGGCCTCTACATCTGGGAGTCACACACGCAAATTATTGAAATATATCGAGTGCAGTGCTTTGATGTGTCGCGTCACTCGTACATCAACGAGAAGTTTGATTATCCTCTCCCTCGCGGACTTAACTGCACATGCCTTTGGCCGTATGACAGGTTGGACACACACCTATAGGGCCCACCTGTTATACACGCAAAGGCAGGAGCGTCCCTCCCTCGCCCATGAGCGTGGTGGCAGGCAAGACTAGGAGAAGCTTTCGCTACACGCTCTCCCTCCCGCACGCGGTGGACATGCAGCAGTTCAATCGGTGTCAGATGGCCAGAAGCGTATTGTAGTACTCCTCCAGTGCAGTAGTATTCCATCATTGTTCGACTTCCCAAAGAGGCGAAGAGCCAAGCGCAGCCCGGACGCTCGTGTGGCAGTTTCATGTGTATAGTAGTCTAGGATAGCGTGTACCGTGCTTGTAAGCTTAAAATCGTTGGGGTCGGCTCCATGCTATGTGGCCATCTCGAAGTTTAAAAAAAAATAAAATAGTCTTCTGGCCCTACCCAAAAACTGCCGCGCGTACTGCCCGGGAAAAGCCCCGCCCTCAATTTTTAACTACGCGAAAATAGTTCGAGCTTGTTCGTTCTATATAAATACAGTACTTACTGTATGTTTATTCACCCGTGGGGTTGTTCAATGAATGGAGGGGCGGGGAGCTCAAGTGAACAATACTGTAGTACTACTAGTAGTAAGTACGAGTCGTACAGTAGTCACCTTAAATAGAGAGTTTCTTTTCTTTAATGCCACGTACACAAATTGAAACACTTGTTGTGGAGAGAAAAAAGATAATCACTCCACTATATATGGACGCAGGGGCCTGAGCGCTTGCTTTACTAGGGTTGCTCTCTTCATTCTCTCATCCTCTCCAGATATAAACAAGACAGCGGTAGCGACATTTTCTCTCTGCTCACCGCTGGTCACATATCCGGTTGGATCCCTTTGGCCGATGTGTGTAGAGGACTAAAAGGTGCATCATTCACGCGGTCATCGCCGTCGAGGGAGGAAACTCATAGTTGCCAGAGGGGCCCGATCCTCTGCCTGTGTTGTTCTCTATGATACATGGCCGGCTCGGGAGGTCCTCCGACCCTTCTTCCTCCCTGCCGTATTGTCCACAGATCCGACCTGCCGCCGCCGACATCCCGGCGACCCTCAGGGATAAGTTCTTCGAAAGCGGCCTTGCTCTACTTCCCCAGCTCCCCACGTGTCTTCATGTGCATCTTTTTCTACTCCCATCAGCTCTTCCAAAGCCACCTAAATTTTTAGTATTATTAGAGCTAAAGCTAATTCATGCATTCGAATCTAGGGCTTTGTTCAAACAACGAAGAAAGGGGGGAAAGTTGTAGCATGAATCTAGGACTTGATTCAAAGAGGAAATAATATGGTGAAAGTACTAGAGACCGGATACCCAACCGGTCTCTTGGTTGAAAAGGGAAATAATGGGAAAACACAGTACAAACTGGATAAGGAACAAATCTATTATTGGTTGAAAAAAGGATAGAAAGTGGCGGCTGGTGGACAAGTCAACAGAGTATGTCCAGGATTAGATTTGCTGCCATCACATAGTAAAAGGTCTCCAGGATTAGATTTGCTGCCCTCACATAGTAAAAGGTATCAGGATTAGATTTGCTGCCCTCACATAGTAAAAGGTCTCCAGGATTAGATTTGTTGCCCTCACATAGTACAATGGCACTCCTGCTATTTTCCCCGGTATGATAAGTAAGTTGCTCCTTTACGCTGCTGAGTGTCATGGTGTCCCCACGGTCCCATGCCCTTAAACCAACTCTTTAGTTGCTGCTGATTTACTGTGTCTGGTAAACAAGCAATGCCACCATTAAAGTAATCCCATATTTTTGGAATCTCATTGTTGATCGTAATGCTTCTGGTAACATGAAGCATCACTGACGTTTTAAAATTTCTATTGTCCTTGTGTGATTGCCATGAACATAATTAAGATGCTTCTTTTCATTTTGTATATGTTTCGTATATTCTTATTGACCAGCAACTGTTTGCTTTCTATCCTTTTGTGCAGATAAGGATATCCATTTCACCTTGTTGCTATTGTGACCTTTTGGTGAACTGCAGAAAACACTTTTTTTGGAATGAGTGTCTTGTGCAGTTCAACTAAAATGTCACGTGGGCAACATCTCCCAATTTTGGTGGAACTTCACAAAATGGTGATTGGAGTTTCCAAAATCTCCATCAAGTTCTGCTGGTAATCTCGTGCAACATTTTATTAGCCTTTGCAAGATGGAGCCGTCACTGTCACCACAATGGCACTTTATTTTAGTGGAACTGCACAAAAGGATAAGAAAATTATAGTTGCACCTTACATGAGCCGGACAGCCAACCTTAATGTTCCTCAATTTTAGTGCAACTACTAAAGAAGAACCTGCCAGCTCACAAGAGCAAGTACTTCTTGCTAGCTGAATGATGCAATCTTTGCTTCATTTCAGGTGAACTGCAGAAAAAGGCGCATGAATTGAATCATGGAACTCCAGGTAGATCTCATCCAAGTAGAGCTGGAGGTTGAGTTCAAGGAGGCCACTATTAAAGCGAAATCATGCTCTCCTGTCTCCTTGTTTGTGCTGTGCAAACATGATGTGCAAACAGGAATACTCAACTACAAATGTTGTGACGGTCAAGAGCATTCGCCAAGTTCTTCGATTGTATGACATGGCTAGCCAAGATGGATTTAATCCCGATATTCACTTTATCAAAAGGCTCTAATGGGTTGGTTCTGAATCTTGCAAGCTGGGAATCAGTGAGATGTGTAGGCATCTTTGTTGTACTTATTATTTGGATCTTATTTGTTGGTTCTGAATCTTGCAAGCTGGGAATCAATGAGATGTGTAGGCATCTTTCTTGTACTTATTATTTGGATCTTATTTGTTGGTTCTGAATCTTGCAAGCTGGGAAACACGGAATGATGATGCAGAGGACAACAACCATAACAAACAGTTCAAACTCGGTAGTATTATCTTTTGTGAAAGTGCGACAAATGTGATGATCGTGTGTGTCCTGAGAATAATAATTCTAATTGTTGTGCATGTTGATCCTGTGGCACTGATAGAATGAGCGAATGCATTGCTTGTTTTAAGTACAAATTTCTATTAAAGCTAATTAAATTTAAGTAAAGTGAGCACTAACTCCTGTTATTACAATACCAATACAGACCCACTCGTGAACCGACGTGTGGCCAAGGGTGCATCTTCTGTCGGGCGTGCAGCGAACGAGGGAGGGGTAGTAACTGTTGTCGCCTGTACACACTCAGCTTACTGTTGAATCCAGTTCCCCAAGAGCTAAAAAACAAATTGTTGCCGCCGCCTACACACTCGTTCACTCGAAGAGACTCCAATGGCGATCCGAGGGGTGAGCCTATTGGATATGGACTTCAGCAAGGAGTTCCACTTTGACTTCACCGTTCAGTCCTATGGCTGCACCAAGTTGAATGTGATGTACACCAATGATATGGACTCGGTGAAGCTCTGCCTCGCCTCAGTCCTATGGCTGCACCAGGTTCTGGAGCATTTGCCCGTTTCATCGGCAGCGCTGACTACACCTTCGCTATGATGGAGAGAAGGAAGAACGCGACGATTCGGCCATCTGATTGCAACAAGCTTGTCGACATCCATAAGCAATACAAGATCATCAGTAACGGGCAGGAGAAGGACTCCGTGGTTGACCTCGCTGAGACCATCATCGACCCCTGATACGCCAACATGAAAGAAGATGACCTGAACACGTGGGAGGTACCTCTGAATCTAGCCTACATAACCTACGCGGCCAAGGGCGCATACGCATGCTACG
Source organism: Triticum aestivum (assembly GCF_018294505.1). Taxonomy (NCBI): domain Eukaryota; kingdom Viridiplantae; phylum Streptophyta; class Magnoliopsida; order Poales; family Poaceae; genus Triticum; species Triticum aestivum. The sequence continues at coordinate 43,195,884 of NC_057809.1, read as the reverse complement.
ACATGTACATGCAGATCTTGGACATGAGGGCGTGTCTGCTTCCCGTAACCGACGAGTACACGGACGGCCGTAGTGTCATGATCAAGTGTGCCAGGAAGGTCTAGATGTTGTACTTTATCTGTTTATAAGCACCTTTATCATGTGAGTGTTTCATGCATTAGCCTATGTGTCATAATTAATTATCTATTTTGTCCAAAATATTTCTTTTAAGAACCCATTAACCTGATTGCTTTTTTTAGTGGCAATTTGCTTATGTATGTAAACTAGTTCACTTCTCCGTAAAAAAAACTAGTTCACTCGGCTGCTGTGCTTTGAATCTCCTTCCTCCCAACATATTCCCCTCCTTGGGTGGACCCAGCAGGTCTCTGAATTTTCTCCCACTTTCTTTTTTGATGTAAACTGAGTTTTCTCCCAGTACTTTCCCCTAGAACCAACTCAACGGTCCCACGTCTAGCCTAAAAAATAATAATACCCCACGTACTATTAACTCATCAAATTATAATGATATTTTATTTCGTAAGTTGAAAGTTCTTACAAAATAATAATAATAATTGTGTATATATAACTTGGCAAGTTAACTCCTAGTGATTGCGTACATAAGCTTGCAAAGATTTTGCTGACGTGCAATCATGTGTTTATGTTTTTATAACATTTCTCCTTCTAGCCCAACATGATATTTTTACCCAGCCTAGGAAGTCTGCGGCTTTCGAGAAAAATGCAAATGGGATTTAAATGGGCTGCATATATGCTACATCATTGTTTCACCCAGCCCACCAAATGGACTAAAAAACAAATGGACTAACAGCTGGGTCCACGGCCACAGCCCAGTTTTTTTGTGATTTGCCAAGTCACTTTGTCAGGCCTGTTGGGCTGCAAATCTTTCAAGACGAGGAGAGCTTTCATTCGGCTGGCCGAGAAAATGGCCCATCAGTAAGGAGAAATGGGATGTACATTTTTAAAACACATCAAACCGACAATTAGTTTCAAATATCTTTTTTTTCATTTCGAGATTTTTAAATTACATTAATTTTTATGCGTGGAGAATTTGTTGGATTTTATATTGATATACATTTATTTTTCAAATTAGTTTGAATGTGAGTCGAAATTTCGGGATTAAAAACAGTTCGGACCGCACTGAAATATGCAAAATTTCGTATAATTTTTTAACCGTGGCCACAATATGGGCTGTAATGCTAACAAAAATAATATGGGCTCCAAAAAAACCTTAAGAATTAGCAAGTGGGTTGTATGCTGTTTTCCACAGATTTGAGGCTTTCCTAAAAAAAGGTTGACGCACAAGCAGTGACTGTTGGATGGCCATCCAACGGCCGTCGTGCTTCTTCAATCTCTGCTCTTCCTGCTCCAGCCGCTCAAACAGGCACCGGCGGGACTGCCTGCTCCCTCCTCCCCGCGGCCGGCTCTGCTGCCACGCAGGCCTCACCGTTCCACCGTACTCCCATCATTGGCCTAGTGATGTCTACTACACAACCTTCTTCTTGTAGACGTTGTTGGGCCTCCAAGTGCAGAGGTTTGTAGGACAGTAGCAAATTTCCCTCAAGTGGATGACCTAAGGTTTATCAATCCGTAGGAGGCGTAGGATGAAGATGATCTCTCTCAAGCAACCCTGCAACCAAATAACAAAGAGTCTCTTGTGTCCCCAACACACCCAATACAACGGTAAATTGTATAGGTGCACTAGTTCGGTGAAGAGATGGTGAAACAAGTGGTATATGGATAGTAGATAAAGGTATTTGTAATCTGAAAATATAAAAACAGCAAGGTAACAAGAGGTAAAAGTGAGCATAAACGGTATTGCAATGATAGTAAATAAGGCCTAGGGTTCATACTTTCGCTAGTGTAAGGTCCCTCAACAATACTAACATAATTGGATCACGTAACTATCCCTCAACATGCAACAAAGAGTCACTCCAAAGTCACTAATAGCGGAGAACGAACGAAGAGATTATGGTAGGGTACGAAACCACCTCAAAGTTATTCTTTCCAATCAATCCGTTGGGCTATTCCCATAAGTGTCACAAACAGCCCTAGAGTTTGTACTAGAATAACACCTTAAGACACAAATCAACCAAACCCTAATGTCACCCAGATACTCCAATGTCACCTCAAGTATCCGTGGGTATGATTATACAATATGCGTCACACAATCTCAGATTCATCTATTCAACCAACACAAAGGACCTCAAAGAGTGCCCCAAAGTTTCTACCGGAGAATCACGACGAAAACGTGTGCCAACCCCTATGCATAGGTTCATGGGCGGAACCCGCAAGTTGATCACCAAAATATACATCAAGTGAATTACGTGGCATCCCATTGTCACCACAGATATGCACGGCAAGACATACATCAAGTGTTCTCAAATCTTTAAAGACTAAATCCGATAAGATTACTTCAAAGGGGAAACTCAATTCATTACAAGAGAGAAGAGGGGGAGGAGAAACATAAGATCCAACTATAATAGCAAAGCTCGCGATACATCAAGATCGTGCCAAATCAAGAACACGAGAGAGAGAGAGAGAGATCAAACACATAACTACTGGTACATACCCTCAGCCCCGAGGGAGAACTACTCCCTCCTCGTCATGGAGAGCACCGGGATGATGAAGATGGCCACCGGAGAAGGATTGCCCCCTCCGGTAGGGTGCTGGAACGGGTCTAGATTGGCTTTCGATGGCTACGGAGGCTTCTGGCGGCAAAACTCCCGATCTAATCTCTCGTTCTAGAAGTTTTAGGTCACGTGTGTATATATGGGTGCAGGGAGGACGTCGGAGGAGCCACGGGGGTCCCACGAGACAGGCGGCGCGCCCTAGGGGGGTGGGCGCGCCCCCACCCTCGTGAGCACCTCGTTCCTTTCTTGATGTGGGGTCCAAGTCCATCAGGTGTGTTTCCTCCAAAAATAACTTCTCCAGTTGATTTGTTCCATTTCGACTCCGTCTCATATTCCCTTTCTTTAAAACACTGAAATAGGCATAAAACAGCAAATCTGGGCTGGGCTCCGGTTAATAGGTTAGTCCCAAAAGTAATATAAAAGTGGATAATAAAGCCCAATATTGCCCAAAACAGTAGATAATATAGCATGGAGCAATCAAAAATTATAGATACATTGGAGACGTATCACCTAGTCATCCCTTTACTCACCCACACCTGCTATTATTCTCCGGCGACGGCAGACGAACCAGTAAACCCTCATACAGTCGTACTCCCCTCCGCATGGGAAACAACTGTCGAGTCTTCCTTGCCTCCGTGTCGTTCCCTTCCTAGGCCTCGCCGTCGTCCACCGCCCTGGTGCTCTCGGCGCGGCCTGGTCAACATGGTCAACGACTGACATGCATTTGAAGTGGACTTTACGTGGAGAGGCCGACAGCTAGGTCCACGGCCGCATGCAAGGAAATGCCTCCTTATTACACGCAAAATAATGATTCCTCCACCTGACATTAGGGACCCACCGAAAGGGCCTCTGTATTTTGCGAAAAAATGTTACCGCCGCTGACAGCTCAGACCCACCAGCTATATCTTCGCATGCAAGGAAGTGCCTCCTTATTACGCACAAAAAAATGAATACTCCCCCTGTTAGCTGGGACCCAGTATAGTGGCAGGCTGACTTGTGGGCCTACTAAGTTGAGGGGATGGAGGGCTTTGTCAACTTAGTCAATATGCACGATTCTAGCTCCAGTGACCGTACAATGTCCATCCAACGGCCGTAGTGCTTCTTCAACCTCTGGTCTTCTTGCTCCAGCTGCCCAAACCAGCGCCGGTCGTGGCTCGTGCTCCTGCCTCCCGTGGCCGGCTGCGATGTGGCGGAGGCCTCACCGCCCCCTATTACTCCCACCGCTGGCCAGGCCATCCCTCTACTCACCCACACCCCCTGTTATTTTGCGGCGACAGCAGCCTCACACCGCAGCGAACCAGTGAACCCTCGTACTCATCTACGCATGGGCATCCACTACCGCATCTTCCCCGGCTCCGCATCGCTCCCTTCCTAGGCCTCGCCGTCATCCACCGCCCTGGTGCTCTCGGCGCGGCCTGGTCAACATGGTCAAGGAACAGCTTCCATCGGACGTGGACTGTACATGGAGAGGCTGAGAGCTGGGTCCACGGCCGCAGCAAGGAAGTGCCTCCTCATTACGTGCAAAATAATTATTCCTCCACCTGACAGCGGGACCCACCAGACGGGCCACCGTATTTCACCCCCCTGACTGCTGGGACCCACCAGCTACATCTTCGCAGGCAAGGAAGTGCCTGACAGTCGGGACCCACCTAGTCGAAGCATACGTAGCGTTGTCATTCAGGTCACGAACGTGTACGTACATACTGGTCGATGTAGAGGCGCGCACGTGTCGTAGTAGAGGCGCGCACGTGTCGTAGTAGAGGCGCGCACGTGTCATAGTAGAGGCGCGCACGTAGCATGTACACGTACGTACAACGGCAAGGGTGCAAGAAAGAAAATACGGCCACGTATGTGTACATACGAGCGGGGTCTCGAATGCCTACTCGCGCATACGTACGGCCAGGGCTCGTGTACATTGCTGGGTCGGAACGGAGAAACAACATCGTCGTCGTGTTCATGGGGAGGCAATGGAATGCGTCGTGTTCATCGGGAGGGCTTGGACGGAACAGGCGATGGAAACGAGGCCTGGCGTACCCAGAACGGAGGAAACGGCCTTGTGTTCGACCGGCCATGTTCGAAACGGGATCCTGTTCATCAGGAGGGGTCTGGCGTACCGCAAAACGGAGGAAACAGACCTCCTATGGTCGAAATGGGGTCCTGTTGATCGGGAGGGGTGTGGCGTACCGTAAAACAGACGAAACGGACTTGTGTTGGAGCCCTACGGTCAAAACGGGGGTCCTGTTCATCGGGAGGGGTGTGGCGTACCACAAAACAGGACTCCACGGATACTGTTCATCTCCACCGTCGACCTCCTCCAGCCTCCATGGGCTCCTATTCATCCAGTCTCCACGGGCTCTTGTTCATCTAGCCTCCACCGTGCGCTACTCCACCGGCTACTGTTCTACCACCCCTCCACCGTCTACTGTTCATCCAGCCCTCCACACCACGGGGTCCTGTTCAACCACCCCTCCACGGGCACCCCTCCATCGTCTACTGTTCATCCAGCCCTCGACACCACGGGGTCCAGTTCAACCACCCCTCCACCGTCTATTGTTCATCCAGCCCTCCACATAACGGGGTCCTGTTCACCCACCCCTCCACGGGCACCCCTCCACCGTCTACAGTTCATCCAGCCCTCCACCACACCACGGGGTCTTGTTCATCCAGAGGCAACGCCACCGCTCACTGTTCATCCACCCCCCCCCTGCAACGCCCACTGTTCATCCCATCGATCGGCTTCAGTTAGCAGCAGTAGCGAAGGAATCGCTCGATCGGGTTCAGTTAACAGCCATGGATCGATCGCTCGGGTTCAGTAACACGTAGCCTGCAGTGCAATCGCTCGGGTTCAGTTAGAGCCCAACGCCTCGCTCGGGTTCAGTTAGAGCCAATGCCTCGCACACACGCGCGTACGTGTACGAGAGAAACGCGCATCGCTCGACACCCGACCTCCCACCATAACTGGGAATTCCCCGAAATTTTCCTCCCCCTCACTTCTACCATGGTTTTTACCGTCATGGACGGCCCAAAGAATGTCATGCAGCTGCGTCTCCGGCCCGCCCAGGACGAAAAGCCCATTTTCTGTCATGATTTTTTGTCATAGAAGTAGGAGCCCACCACATCTATGATGATACCGGGTTTTGTCACAATTATCGTCATAGAAGTGTCATATGTATGACAGGAAAAAAATCGTTCGGCCCAAAATGTCACGGATGTGGCTTTTTTTTGTAGTGCCTTGCGCCGTTGGTTGTTGCCCTGTGTATTGGTGTTAGCCACGAACTCGTCAGCCTTACATTTATTTCCTCCTTGATTCGTCGGGTTATGCTGGTGGCCCTTGCAATTGCCATTCTTTTTTCCCTTCCCTGCCTTCTCTTCATCAGATGTGGGATCCTTGGTACTATCTGAATCAGCATACTTGACCAGAGCCGCCATCAACTGGCCCATGTCATGACAGTCACGCTTGAGCCGCCCCAGCTTCTGCTTCAGAGGTTCAAAACGGCATTTTTTCTCCAACATTAAGACCGCGGAGCCGGCATCCATCTTATCAGATGAGTGTATTATCTCCTTGACCCGACGCACCAAATGGGTCGTGGACTCACCCTTGTCTTGCTTACAGTTGGTCAAGTCCATGATTGACATTGGTTTCTTACATGTGTCTTTGAAGTTCTGAATGAACCGGGCTTTTAACTCCGCTCATGAGCCGATGGAGCTGGGTGGCAACACTTTCCACCACGCGAGCTATTCCATCCAACATCATAGTGAAATATTTAGCCATTGTTCCGTCACTGACCTCCAATAGCTCCATCGCCATCTCATAACTCTCAATCCATGCCCCAGGCTGCAAGTCGGCCGTGTAATTAGGCACCTTACGAGGCGCCTTAAAATCTTTTGGCAAGCGCTCATTACGTAGAGCCGGCACCAGGCGAGGGACACCCTACTGTCCTTGTGGCCACTCCTGCCTTGACAGAAGTTGCCGGATAAACTGGAAAAGCTTGATGAGCCACCTGCTCAGTTGCCAGTTGAACCGCCCGCTTAGCCTCCTAACGGATCCTCTCCTGATCCGCTAAGTTAAAAGATCCATCGTGCGCAGGGGCATGCTTGTGCGGTTGGTTATGGCATTGGGCATTGCTTGACATAGCCGCTGAATCCATATGCCTGCTATAGCTCGGGCTCCGGCTTGGGCGAGGGGTTGAATGGATCCTGTCTCGACTATAAGAATACGCATCCTGCCGTGCCAGGGCTATCTGAACAAGCTCTCTGACCCTTCGTGTTTCGATTGCCGTTGGAGAGTCGCCTTCCATTGGGAGAGCCGCCAGACGAGCCGACGCAGCAATTAAATTCTCCAACGGGTTAGAGAAGTGACTTGGTGGTACTGATGTGTAATGAGGCGGAGCTGTATTCGCACGGGGTGGTTCCATGGCCCTTGGCTGAACCGGCGCCCCTGCCCCGAGTGTTGTGATCCGGTTCGCCTCTGGCGGGTTGCTGGGACCGGCCCCGGGTGTGTGGAAAAGGTTCCTGGGATTGTAAGCTAGAGGCAGACGTGACTGAGTTTTCTGGTGTCTTCTCCTCATGACCTCATTTGACGCGTTCAGATCCACCGATAGCCGGAAAGTCTCTGTTTGAAGCTGCTGAGCACGAGCATCCAAAGCCGCCCGGTCCGCGGCCATCCTGACCTCTTCTGCTGCTAAATTTTCCTTGGCCTGTGCCATCTCTTTGCGTAGTCGTGCCACCTCCCCATCATGCTGAGCCTTATCCACCGGCTCCACTACAGCAGTCAACAGAGCCGTCAACTTATCCATGAGATCCATTAGCACCTGAGTCGGGGCGCGCGGGGTCTCCTGACCCGGCTGCTGCCGACCCGGTGGTTATTGCTGCCGCAGCCGTAGAGTTCTTCCTGGGTTGAGTGTTAGCCATGAAGACTCCTGCTCGATTCGGTGGCTCAGAGGGGTCCGGAATACTGCTGCTATCGGAACAGCTCCCAAGCACGCCATCTTGTAGCTGATACAAAGAATTTGTCTCGCCTATTGATGACGTAGCGTCAGAACAGATGGCCGTCTCACCACCATCTATCGATCCTTCAGAAAACTCCCCTCCATGGATGCAACCCACGAAGGCGCACCTCAGGGCAGGTTGAGCCTGGGCGGGTCTCGCTCGCTGAGTCGTCTCGACGAGGTCGGTGCTGATGTCCGGCTCTGGGCCCGGCTCGCCGATCCAGCCGATGAAGACGTGGATTCCGCCGAAGGGGACCCGGTATCCGCACTCAATTGAGCCGGCGTCGGGGCCCCAGCCTTCGTCGTCGATGTAGAGCTTGCCGCGACAACTCTTGGTCATCCGGCCCACAGCGTATCCCTTGAGCCCTTCGAAGTTTCCCTTCAAGAACTCAAATCCACCGTGTTGCTGGCCCCACGGTGGGCACAACTATCGTGGAATTGTCACGACAGATGTCCTAGCGAAAGGACTTAGTCGTAGGGCCATCGCAACTAGGAAGCTTAAAGGGGTTAATCGGGACAAAGGACACGAGAAGGTTTTATACTGGTTTGGCCCCTTACGGTGAAGGTAAGGCCTAGTCCAGTTGATGTTGTATTGCCAGGTTTCGATGAGCAAGGAGAGAATCCTCTAGCTTGGCTATTGATGTGTTGATTCTTGTCCTAAGCCGCCGCCGGGTCGTCCCCTTATATACACGGGGTGACGCCTGGCGGCCTACAGAGTCCCGGCCGGCTCATAAAACGTGTCCGGCTCGATGACTTCTTTTATATGCCTTTCTTTACAAGTCTTTCTTTACATATAGTGGTTCACAATATTGGGCCTTAAGCCACCTCTGGGCTTAGGCCTTCTATAAGTCTCAATAAACTATCACCTTGAATATTACTGGGATTATTTTCGTAACCCGCCATTGGGGTTGACCCGGCCCCTCCCGAGCGGGTCATACCTGGTAGTTATATCCCCAACACAACCGGAAAGGAGCAAACAACATAGTAAACAACCATCACAAGCATAAACATGGCATGATTACATGATGCAATGCAAGAGAGAAAATGAAATACACGGCGAAACTCGGAAAAACATGGAAGGCATTTGAAGCTCCGGTCTTGGGGCGTCACAACACTCCACCACTACAAACGGATCTCGTCCCGAGATCTAGGATGGCACTAGGGAAAATGGAAGAGGAAGGGGAAGAGGTAAAACTAAGTTGCTTCTTTGCCAAACGAGTGAAACCAAAGAACCTTGAGAGGTAAAACCATTTCGATAAAATAATACAATAGAGATGATCAAAATTGAAAACACCCCGTTAGAAAAGAGGAACAAGGAAGAACAAATTCGGATAATACTCCGATTGAAAAGAGATGTAAGACTTGATAAGTTGAAAAGAACTTGAGCAGAGGACACAACACTCCGGTTAAATGGATAAGCATGAGAAAAACACGATCCTCGCAATTCAAGATGATGAGTGAAGAGAGCAACATCACAATGCCTCCGGAAGAAAGAAAGAATGGAATGAAATGAACGAAGGGAAACAAGATCTTGAGAGAGCACACTTACAACAAATGCTAGAACGGAGTTGTTGGATTATCAACAACGAAAGGATAAGCTTGATATGGGCTTATGGAATACATCTCAAAATTATGAGGTGACAACCTACCACTCACGGGAAAAATATTGGATTGAGGTCAACAAGGAGATGACAACTCCTTTCGCCGAGAGGATAGGAGAAAAAACATGGATCATTGATAGACACCACAATAAGCAACATTCCTTAGGGATGGCTTTAGGTGAAAACTAACCCAAGGTAACTCCGACAAAAGGATTGATTGGTTGAAAAGATCTCTTTGAGCGAAGAGAAAATGATGGATTTAAATATGTCACTCTTTTGAAAACTTGTGAATCATGAAACCCGAAGGAAATTATCAAGAATGACATAACACCATGTCAAATGATAAGGTAGAAAGAATTGCACTTCCAAATGCAAGATAAAGAATGCTTGAACTCCTCAAAACAAAACATGTGTTGAGCACCATGTTTATTTTAGAGTATAGCTTGGCGTATCATAACTCCGATAGAAATCTTTAAGAACAAATCGAGAATGAAAAGAAACCTTGATGAAGCACCATGTTGAGCCTCCATGAAGAACTCCGGTAGTGAAAGAATGATCAAAAAGAAAGAGAGTTGAAAACACAGGGTGAAGCCTTGCAATGATTTAGATGGAGATTCGAAATGATATCATTGAAATAGCTTGGAGCTCCGGAAACAAAAGGTGAACAACTTAGCACCGACAAATTGATAACATGAACGAACTCCGGAAGAAAAGAATTTAATCACCTCACGGAAACAAGAATAAGATTAATTGTATGTTTATCCTTCACCAATTAAATTGATGACGACCAATGGATTTGGAATACTACTTATTCTTGTAGAAGGATTAATATAGGCATAGCGTCAACTTGAGAAAGTCTTTAACGAATTGTCGGTAGGATTTGAAAGAACGAAAATGTTGATACAATAACGAAGGAAGAGAAATCTTGAACCAAACCACCGTAAGAAACATATGATAGATACCATATCATATCATGTGTCTGTTGGAAAGATATCCTACGATATACTTGAATTCCCACTTATAAACTCCCGAAACTTTCTGGTTATGCAATCAGGTGTTGGGGATACAGGGGAAGCATAATATCTCACCCAAACTAACAATCCCTACATCTAGTTGTATCCATCCTTCAACACATAACCAAGAAACCTTTGGAAATCATTTACCTCAACCTTTGAAAAGCATCCGTTATATGAGTTATGGCAATACTCCCGAACTCCCGCCCTAGTACTGGGTGGCGTCGAGGTTATCTCACCAACAACTGCATAAAAGAGATCTTGATGTCGGAGCTCAACTCCCCGGGACACTTCCACAACCCCTAAATGTCAGGAGGCACCAAGAACAATGTTCTAATCACAAGACTATCGGAACGATTCCAAGATACCCGCGTGATCCTAATTTTTTTTAGTGAAATTTGAGGAGAGAAAAGTCAAAACTTCTACGTAAGGAGACCTCACCAGAGCGACGAAGGGACTGAGGAGTAAAAAGAATCATACTCTCCGATATATATAATCATAAGACTCAAAACATTTTGTTCTAGACTCAACAACGTCAGCGATTCGATCAAGCAGGGGGCTCCTAAGTCGGGGATAGCTCTGATTACCAACTTGTAACACCCACGATGCGGCTATATCTCGCACGTGTCGGGGCACGACTTAGAGGCATAACCGCATGGTAGGCATGTCGCAAGAGGGGTAATCTTTACACATCCCATGTACTGAATAAGAAAGGGATAAAGAGTTGGCTTACAATCGCCACTTCACACAAATACAAGTTAAACATACATCATCCAGAATACAATCAAGGTCTGACTATGGAGCCAAAATAAAAGGAAGACAACCCCAAATGCTAGATCCCCGATTGTCCCAACTGGGCTCCACTACTGATCAACAAGAAACGAAACAAAACAAAGATCAAGATCTTGATTGAGCTCCCACTTGAGCTGGGTTGCGTCACCTACACTGGTATCATTGACACCTACAACTATTTGGAAGTATCTGTGAGCCACGAGGACTCAGCAATCTCACACCCGCGAGATCAAGACTATTTAAGCTTATGGGTAGGAAAGCATAGTGAGGTGGAGATGCAGCAAGCACTAAGCATATATGCTGGCTAACATACGCAAATAAGAGCGAGAAGAGGAGCAACGCAGCAGTCGTGAACTAGAAGTAATCAAGAAGTGATTAGGAAGTACCCGTAGATTTTATTGTTCTTGACATAGATTGCAATCCTTCATGTCCTATTATTCTTGGTAGACCTTTCCTTAGAACGATTGGTGCAATTATTGATATGAAGGAAGGGAATATTAGAATCCAATTTCTGTTAAGGAAAGGCATGGAACACTTTCCTAGAAAGAAAATTAAATTACCATATGAATCTATTATGAGAGCCACTAATGGATTGCCTACCAAAGATGGCAATACCTAGATCTATCCTTGCTTTTATGCCTAGCTAGGGGCGTTAAACGATAGCGCTTGTAGGGAGGCAACCCCATTTTATTTTTATTCCTTGCTTTTTGCTCCTGTTTAGTAATAAATAATTTATCTATCCTCTGTTTTTGTTGTGTTTTTTGTGTTTAATCAGTGTTTGTGCCAAGTAGAACTGTTGGGAAGACTTGGGGAAAGTCTTTTTAATCCTGCTGTAAAAAACAGAAACTTTAGCGCTCACGACAATTGCTTCCATTTTTATTTGGAAGGTTCTATTTAGTTAATTATTTTTGCAGATTATTAATAGATAAATTCCTCACGTCCAGCAATTTATTTTAGAATTTTTGGGGTTCCAGAACTTGCGTTAGCTACAGATTACTACCGTCTGTTCTGTTTTTGACAGATTCTATTTTTCGTGTGTTGTTTGCTAATTTTGATGAATCTATGGCTAGTAAAATAGTTTATAAACCATATAGAAGTTGGAATACAGTAGGTTTGACACCAATATAAATAAATAATGAGTTCATTACAGTACCTTGAAGTGGTCTTTTGTTTTCTTTCGCTAACGGAGCTCACAAGATTTTCTACTTTAAGTTTTGTGTTGTGAAGTTTTGAAGTTTTGGGTGAAAGATTTGATGGATTATGGAACAAGGAGTGGCAAGAGCCTAAGCTTGGGGATGCCCATGGAACCCCAAGATAATATAAGGACACCTAAAAGCCCAAGCTTGGGTATGCCCCAGAAGGCATCCCCTCTTTCGTCTACTTCCATCGGTAACTTTACTTGGAGCTATATTTTTATTTACCACATGATATGTGTTTTGCTTGGAGCGTCTTGTATTATTTGAGTCTTTATTTGTTAGTTTTCCACAATCATCCTTGTTGTACACACCTTTTGAGAGAGACACACATGATTCAGAAATTGTTAGAATACTCTATGTGCTTCACTTATATCTTTTGAGTTATATAGTTTTTGCTCTAGTGCTTCACTTATACCTTTTAGGGCACGGTGGTGGATTTGTTTTATAGAAACTATTGTTCTCTCATGCTTCACTTAGATTATTTTGAGATTCCTACAAAACAGCGTGGTAATTTTCTTTAATTATGTCAAGATTAATAAAAAAAATCTTATGAGTGTGTTGAATACTATGAGAAGTTTGATACTTGATAATTGTTTTGAGATATTGAGATGGTGATAATAGAGTCATGCTAGTTGAGTAGTTGTGAATTTGAGAAATGCTTGTGTTGAAGTTTGTGATTCCTGTAGCATGCACGTATGGTGAACCGTTATGTAAAGAAGTTGGAGCATGAATTATTTATTGATTGTCTTCCATACGAGTGGCGGTCGGGGACGAGCGATGGTCTTTTCCTACCAATCTATCCCCCTAGGAGCATGCACGTAGTACTTTGCTTTGATAACTAATAGATTTTTGCAATAAGTATGTGAGTTATTTATGACTAATGTTGAATCCATGGATTATACACACTCTCATCCTTCCACCAATGCTAACCTCTCTAATACCGCACACCTTTCGCCGGTATCATACACCCACCATATACCTTCCTCAAAACAGCCACCATACCTACCCATCATGGCATTTCCATAGTCATTCCGAGATATATTTCCATGCAACTTTCCACCGTTCCGTCTACTATGACACGCTCCATCATTGTCATATTGCTTTGCATGATCATGTAGTTGACGTTTTAGTTGTGGCAAAGCCACTAACACCCACGATGCGGCTATATCTCCCATGTGTCGGAGCATGACTTAGAGGCATAACCGCATGGTAGGCATGTCGCAAGAGGGGTAATCTTTACACATCCCATGTACTGAATAAGAAAGGGATAAAGAGTTGGCTTACAATCACCACTTCACACAAATACAAGTTAAACATACATCATCCAAAATACAATCAAGGTCTGACTACGGAGCCAAAATAAAAGGAAGACAACCCCAAATGCTAGATACCCGATCGTCCCAACTGGGCTCCACTACTGCTCAACAAGAAACGAAACAAAACAAAGATCAAGATCTTGATTGAGCTCCCACTTGAGCTGGGTTGCGTCACCTACACTGGTATCATTGACACCTACAACTATTTGGAAGTATCTGTGAGCCACGAGGACTCAGCAATCTCACACCCGCGAGATCAAGACTATTTAAGCTTATGGGTAGGAAAGGGTAGTGAGGTGGAGCTGCAGCAAGCACTAAGCATATATGGTGGCTAACATACGCGAATAAGAGCGAGAAGAGGAGCAACGCAGCGGTTGTGAACTAGAAGTGATCAAGAAGTGATCCTGAAACTACTTACGTTCAAGCATAACACAAGAACCGTGTTCTCTTCCTGGACTCCGCTGAAAAGAGACCATCACGGCTACACACGCGGTTGATTCATTTTAATTAAGTTAAGTGTCAAGTTCTCTACAACCGGATATTAACAAATTCCCATCTGCCACATAACCGTGGGCACGGCTTTCGAAAATTCAAACCCTGCAGGGGTGTCCCATCTTAGCCCATCACAAGCTCTCGCGGTCAACGAAGGATATTCCTTCTCCCAGGAAGACCCGGTCAGACTCGGAATCCCGGTTACAAGACATTTCGACAATGGTAAAACAAGACCAGCAAAGCCGCCCGAATGTGCCGACAAATCCCGATAGGAGCTGCACATATCTTGTTCTCAGGGCACACCGGATGAGCAGTCCGTACAACTAAAACCAACCCTCAAGTTTCCCCGAGGTGGTGCTGCAAGGGGCTCTAGTTTGGACCAACACTCAGAGGAGCACTGGCCCGGGGGTTGTCCCTGAAAAGGGACAATTGCATTTTTGCCCCTAGTTGGTTCCTACCCACGGGTTTTGCCCTTACTTTTCGAGCTTGCTCGGTTTTGCCTTTACTCTTTCCGTCGAGGTCCCTCAAATGCCCTTTGACCGTTTGACCAAAACTTTGAAAAATCATAACTAATTCATATGAACTCAGAAAAATGCAAATAAGATATCAAAATGTTCGGATAAACATTACCTTTATGTGCATATCATTTGCATTCAGGATAAAAGCACCCTTTAAACTACCTAAGGTAATTAATGTTATTAACATTATTGAAAATAAAAAGGTATAAACAATATTTTTTTCATGAATAAGAATTACAAGCAAATGTAGGTGATGTTTCCTAAACATCCTGATATCTTATTTGCATTTTTTCTGAGTTCGTGTCAATTTGTTATGAAGTTTCCAAATAGTGGTCAAAGTCGTTAGAACATTCATAACAACATGATACGAACTCAGAAAAACGCAAATAAGATATCTGGATGTTTAGAAAACATCACCTACATTTGCATGTAATTTTTATTCATGAAAAAAATATTGTTTATACCTTTTTATTTTTATTAATTTTAATAACATTAATTACCTTAGATAGTTTAAAGGGTGCTTTTGTCCTGAATGCAAATGATATGCACATAAAGGTAATGGTTATCTGAACATTTTTTGATATCTTATTTGCATTTTTCTGAGTTCATATGAATTAGTTATGAATTTTCAAAGTTTTGGTCAAATGGTCAAAGGGCATTTGAGGGACCTTGACTGAAAAAGTAAGGGAAAAACTGAGCAAGCTCGAAAAGTAAGGGCAAAACCCGTGGGTAGGAACCAACTAGGGGTAGAAATGCAATTGTCCCTTAAAATAAAGATGACCCTCGGGCTCCGGAAACCCGAGGGGAAAAGGCTTAGGTGGCAAAAGTTAAAACCAAAGTTGGGCCTTGCTGGAGGAGTTTTCTTCAAAGCGAACTATCAAGGGGTTCCCATAACACCCAACCGCGTAAGGAACACAAAATCAAGGAACATAACACTGGTATGACAGAAACTAGGGCGGCAAGAGTGGAACAAAATACCAGGCATAAGGCCGAGCCTTCCACCCTTTACCAAGTATATAGATGAATTAAAGTAAATAAGATATATTGTGATATCCCAAACATATCCGTGTTCCAACAAGGAACAAACTTCAACTTCACCTGCAACTAGCAACGCTATAAGAGGGGCTGAGCAAAGCGGTAACATAGCCAAACATCGGTTTGCTAGGAAAGGAGGGTTAGAGGCTTGACATGGCAATATGGTAGGCATGATATAGCAAGTGGTAGGTAGCGCGGCATAGCAATAGAGCGAACAACTAGCAAGCAAAGATAGAAGTGATTTCGAGGGTATGGTCATCTTGCCTAAGATCCCGCAAGGAAGAAGAACGAGTCCATGAAGAAGACAAACAGACATAGTCGAACGGATCCTCACAAACACAACGTTACCGGAACTATCGAGAAGACGCACAACCGGAAAGGAACAAACAACATAGTAAACAACCATCACAAGCATAAACATGGCATGATGACATGATGCAATGCAAGAGAGCAAATGAAATACACGGCGAAACTAGAAAAAACATGGAAGGCATTTGAAGCTCCGGTCTTGGGGCGTCACAGCCAACGTTCATAATTCTTTCATACATGTCACTCATGCATCATTGCTATCCCGGTATACCGCCGGAGGCATTCATATAGAGTCATACTTTGTTCTAGTATCGAGTTATAATCATTGAGTTGTAAATAAATAGAAGTGTGATGATCATCATTCATAGAGTATTGTCCAAAAAAAGGCCAAAAAAGGAAGGCCCAAAAATAAAATAAAAAAGGGACAATACTACTATCCTTTTTCCACACTTGTGTTTCAAAGTAGCACCATGATCTCAATGATAGAGAGTCTCCTATGTTATCACTTTCATATACTAGTGGGAATTTTTCATTATAGAACTTAGCTTGTATATTCCAATGATGGGCTTCCTCAAAATTCCATAGGTCTTCATGAGCAAGCAAGTTGGATGCACACCCACTTAGTTCTTTTTTTGTTGAGCTTTCATATACTTATAGCTCTAGTGCATCCGTTGCATGGCAATCCCTACTCACTCACATTGATATCTATTAATGGGCATCTCCATAGCCCGTTGATACGCCTAGTTGATGTGAGACTATCTTCTCCCTTTCTGTCTTCTCCACAACCACCATTCTATTCCACATATAGTGATATGTCCATGGCTCACGCTCATGTATTGTGTGAAGATTGAAAAAGTTTGGGAACACCAAAAGTATGAAACAATTGCTTGGCTTGTCATTGGGGTTATGCATGATTTAAATACTTTGTGTGGTGAAGATGGAGCATAGCCAGACTATATGATTTTGTAGGGATAACTTTCTTTGGCCATGTTATTTTGAAGAGACATAATTGCTTAGTTAGTACGCTTGAAGTATTATTATTTCTATGTCAATATTGAACTTTTGTCTTGAATATTTCAGATCTGAATATTCATACCACAATTAAGAGAATTACATTCAAATTATGCCAAGTAGCATTCCACATCAAAAATTCTGTTTTTATCATTTACCTACCCGAGGACGAGCAGGAATTAAGCTTGGGGATGCTTGATACGTCTCCAACTTAACTATAATTTTTTATTGTTCCATGCTATATTATATTCTGTTTTGGACATTATTGGGCTTTATTATACACTTTTATATTATTTTTGGGACTAACCTATTAACCGGAGGCCCAGCCCAGAATTGTTGTTTTTTGCCTATTTCAGAGTTTCGCAGAAAAAGAATATCAAACGGAGTCCAAACGGAATGAAACCTTCGGGAACGTGATTTTCGGAACGAACATGATCCAGAGGACTTGGACCCTACGTCAAGAAAGCAACCAGGAGGGCATGAGGTAGGGGGCGCGCCTACCCGCCCTCCCCCTCCAGGCGCGCCCTCCACCCTCATGGGGCCCATGTTGCTCCAGCGACGTACTTCTTCCTCCTATATATACCTACGTACCCCCAAACTACCAAGTACGGAACCAAAACCCTAATTCCACCGCCGTAACTTTCTGTATCTGTGAGATCCCATCTTGGGGCCTGAGGGAGTCCAGGATTAGGGGGTATCCGGACAGCCGGATTATATCCTTCGGCCGGACTGTTGGACTATGAAGATACGAGATTGAAGACTTCGTCCCGTGTCCGGATGGGACTCTACTTGGCGTGGAAGGCAAGCTAGGCAATACGGATATGTATATCTCCTCCTTTGTAACCGACCTTGTGTAAACCTAGCCCCCTCGGGTGTCTATATAAACCGAAGGGTTTAGGTCCGTAGGACAATAACAATCATACCATAGGCTAGCTTCTAGGGTTTAGCCTCTCCGATCTCGTGGTAGATCAACTCTTGTAATACTCATATCATCAAGAATAAATCAAGCAGGACATAGGGTTTTACCTCCATCAAGAGGGCCCGAACCTGGGTAAAACATCGTGTCCCCTGCCTCCTATTACCATCCACCTTAGACGCACAGTTCGGGACCCCCTACCCGAGATCCGAGGGTTTTGACACCGACATTGGTGCTTTCATTGAGAGTTCCTCTGTGGCGTCGCCGTAAGGAAGGATGCCTCATCTCGTTGTAAAAAGCAACATCACCGCCGGGGGAGCTCTGGCTGTCGGCCAAACTCTCCGGCTAGGCAGTTTCGTCATGACTGCATGTTCGGCCGCTGCACCGATGATGACTTCTCAGGTCATCAAAAACAGCCTCCACGTCGGCTCAGAAGTCGCCGAGCAGATGGATCCAATGGAGCTCTCTTCCCTAAACGAACTCTTGGATCGCATCGCCGACTTGGGAGTCGCTACGAACTATGATCGAATTGGGCTTAAACCTGATCAAAGGGAGATTAACTCTCCACCGGTCACCCATCACGTTGCGGTGGTGGAGGAACAATGCGGCAACTCTTCCTCTATTTTGAGGACTAACTATGTCTGGATTCCTGAGCTCTCTGAGCCGGATACCCGCTTACGGGAGGACATTACCCAAGCCCTGAACCTAGAATCAGGCAGCGGGTCAAATTTATCGGGTAACACTCCGGAACCCGAACTTCCAAGATTGGAAATGCCTCGGCCCCTGGGTCTCAGATCGAGTAGGGATTCAGACTCAAATGCACCCACCCACCTAGATATAAATGATCTTTCCCACATCAGGCAAGAGCCCCATGAAACAATCATTATTGGGCCAGATTCCTCCTTGTGATGAACAAGGTTAAGGACCGTCGCGAGGAAGATGCAGTCTCACTTTTCTTAATTGCACAGACAAGGGAATCCTTAATGCCTTAAGTCGCCGTGACATATCACACTTCACTGACTTGGCATCAATAGTACGAAAGTACTGTGCGATGGAAAGCGCTTGGAAAACCGAAATGAAATTTTGGGATAATCCGGCTCTGAATGTACACCCAGTTCGAAGTAAAAGGGTGCACTATCATAAGACGCCCGAGCTAGTTGCAAAGAAACAAAAACCCTCTACAGGGCATGGAACCATACTGGAGGGATGGCTTAACGGACCCTGCAAAATTCACAGTACAACGGATACAATACCAACACACAGCCTTAGAGCATGTTGGATACTCCGGCAGGTGGCCAAAAGTGGTGAGGATCTTCTTATACCAAATGCCACAGAGCATCGTCACGTGGATAATAAAACGGTGTTAACAGTCTTTGAGACCTTTGCGTCAAATAATAGGCGCAAGCGAACACTCCGTAGCATCACCAAAATCTACCACGTAGCAGCAATAAATCCATGGAGTGACACAACTATTACCTTCAATGCCAGTGACGAACCTAAATTCCAAACAGCCTGAGCACCAGCTGCACTGGTCCTCAGTCCAAATGTGGACAAATTTCGACTCACCAAAGTACTCATGGATGGCGGCAGTGGATTAAACCTCATCTATGAGGAAACTCTTCAAAAATGGAAATCGACTGGAACCGCATTAAGCGAAGTAGCACAACCTTCGGGGGAATCATACCCAGTCGGGAGGCACGATGCGCTGGGAAAATCACACTAGATGTGCTATTCGGTACGCCAGAGAATTACACGTCCAAAGAAATTACATTTCAAGTGGCCCCGTTCAGTAGTGGATACCACGCCCTTTTAGGACATGAGGCGTTCACAATCTTCCAAGCCGTACCCCATTATGGGTACATGAAGCTCAAAATGCCCGGGCCCAATGGAATCATCACCCTCGCTAGTGATCCGGACACAACACTCCGAGCCGAAAACAAAATAGCCGCACTAGCCCTCGAGGCATTATCCGAAGCTCTCTCGGTCGAGGAGCTAACCACGCTACGCTCCACAGTGGACAGGGACGACATGATACTCGATAAGAGATCCAAGTCCACCTCTTTTAAACCAGCGGATGAAATAGTCAAATTCCAAGTCCACCCAACGGACCCTACAAAAACAGCCTCCATCGAGGCACAATTAAAACCCGTCGTGGACGCCGCACTACGAGAGTTCCTGCGCAAGAATTGGGACATATTCGCCTGGCACCCCTCAGACATGCCAGGAATCCCACGCAGGCTGGCCGAGCATAGCCTCAATATCATAAAGGGATTCAAGCCGGTCAAGCAAGCTCTTCGGCGTTTCTCCGAACCTAAGAGACAGGCCATGGGAGAGGAACTAGCCAAGTTATTGGAGGCCGGATTCATCAGAGAGATAAAACACCCGGACTAGCTAGCAAACCTGGTGATGGTACCAAAGAAGGATAAATCCTGGCGCCTTTGTGTCGATTTCAAGAACCTCAATAAATCTTGCCCAACGGATCCCTTCCCCCTCCCCCGCATCGACCAAATTATCGATGCTACCGCAGGACACGAGTCATTGTGTTTCCTCGACGCATACTCTGGTTGCCACCAAATCAAGATGGCAGAGTCCGACCAAGCTGCAATGGCATTCATCACACCATACGGTCCCTTCTGTTTCAGCACAATGCCTTTTGGGCTCAAAAACACCGGCGCAACATATCAGCGCATGATTCAGACATGTCTAGAGAAACAAATCGGCAAAACAGTAGAGGCAAACGTAGACGATGTGGTCGTCAAAACCAAACACGTCGACTCTTTGATAGACCACTTGAGGCTCACATTCGACAACCTCTGAACATACGACATTAAGCTCAATCCGGAAAAATGCATTTTCGGCGTGCTAGCAGGAAAGCTCCTGGGTTTCATTGTCTCCAGTAGAGGTATTGAAGCTAATCCGGCCAAAATCCGAGCTTTGTCACAGTTGGCTACCCCAATAGACCTCAAACAAATCCAAAAGTTAACAGGATGCGTGGCGGCTCTAAGCCGCTTTATCTCCCGCTTAAGAGAAAAGGCTTTACCCCTTTATCTCCTCCTCTGGCGCACCAAACACTTTGAGTGGACGGATGCTGCCACAGCCGGATTGGAAGAAATAAAGGGCATTTTGGCAACCAACCCAATCATGGCCGCGCCAAACATCGGCGAAACAATGTTGTTGTACATTGAGGCAACCCATCAAGTTGTAAGCGCAGTGCTTGTCATCGAACGAGAAGCGGACAGACATAAATTCCCTCTTCAAAAGCCGGTATACTATGTATCCACTGTCCTCACTCCATGCAAATCACGGTACCCACATTATCAAAAGATAGCCTATGCGGTATTCATGGCATCCCGGAAGCTACGAAACTACTTTCAAGAGTGTTCAATTACAGTAGCATTAGAAGTGCCACTTAATGATATTATAAACAACCGCGACGCTACGGGCCGGTTGCCAAATGGGCCATCGAGCTCCTCCCGTTCGACATAACATAGAAACCTCGACGAGCCATTAAGTCGCAAGTATTGGCCGACTTCGTCGCCAAATGGACGGAGGCCGAACTCCCTAAAGAGTATGGCGCATACTCCAATTGGATCATGCACTTCAACGGTTCTAAAATGCTGGCTGGTCTAGGGGCTGGCGTCGTCCTGACGTCCCCAACCAGAGATACTGTTCAGTACATACTACAAATATTGTACACAGACTCCAACAACAGAGCCAAATATGAAGCTCTGATGCATAGTCTTCGGATGGTAGTCTCCATGGGCATTCAATGCCTGGAGGTGCATGGGGATTCAAACCTCGCAATATCCCAAATAAATGGAGACTTTGATGCCAAGGATCTGAAAATGGCGGCCTATCGAAACACCATCCTAAAAATGTCAGCTCGGTTCGAGGGGCTCGAATTTCACCATGTGGCTCGGGAAAACAGTCAGGCGGCAGATATCCTCGCCCGCATCGGTGCCAAACGCGATGCGGTCCCCCCAACATATTTTTGGAGAGGCTGTTCAAGCCATCCGTAGTATGGGAAGGGGACACCCGTAACAACAGCCCGGACCCGGCCAAAATACCCGATACTGAACACTCTGACACAATCGGAGGCTCCGCCACCAAAATAACACCTTCAGCCCATGTAATAATGGCCATCATTGCCCCGTGGACAGAACCATTCCTGGCCTACCTAACTAGGCAGGAACTTCCGGAGGACCAAAATGAGGCACGCTGCATAGTGCGGCGATCCAAGGCCTATAGGGTCCATGAGGGAGAATTGTACAAAGAAAGCACTACCGGAGTCCTTCAAAGGTGCATCTCCGAAGAGGAAGGGCGGAACCTTTTGGCAGAAATTCACGCCGGACTCGGCGGTCACCACGCCGCAGCCCGGGCTCTTGTAAGTAAGGCCTTCTGTACAGGATTCTATTGGCCAACGGCCCGGGCAGATGCACAGGACTTGGTCCAGCGTTGCGCCGATTGCCAGCTCTTTGCAAATCAAAGCCACATGCCACCCACCGCCCTCCAAACAATCCCCATTACGTGGCCCTTTGCGGTCTGGGGGCTTGAGAATGGTTGGACCCCTTAAAGGGGGAACCCAGAAGAAAAAATACTCACTGGTCATGGTGGATAAATTCACCAAATGGATAGAGGCCAAACCTGTTAAAATAGCCGAATCCGGACCGGTGATAGACTTCATATCCGGGGTCGTACACCGTTACGGCGTCCCTCACAGCATCATCACTGACAACGGCACGAACTTTACTGCCGATGAGGTAAAACTCTGGTGCAGCAAAATGGGCATCAGGCTCGATTATGCTTCGGTCTATCACCCACAAACCAACGGTCAAGTGGAGCGCGCGAACGGTCTTATAATGAGAGGCATTAAACCCAGGCTAGTGCAGTCCTTAACGGAGTCTAACACGCACTGGGTAGAGGAGCTCGACTCCGTACTCTGGGGGCTGCAGACTGTTGGGTTTCGTAGTAATTTCAAAAAATTTCCTACGCACACGCAAGATCATGGTGATGCATAGCAACGAGAGGGGGAGAGTGTGATCTACGTACCCTTATAGATCGACAACGGAAACGTTAACTTGGTTGATGTAGTCGTACGTCTCCACGGTTCGACCGATCAAGCACCGAAACTACGGCACCTCCGAGTTCTAGCACACGTTCAGCTCGATGACGATCCCCGGACTCCGATCCAGCAAAGTGTCAGGGAAGAGTTCCGTCAGCACGACGGTGTGGTGACGATCTTGATGTACTACCATCGCAGGGCTTTGCCTAAGCACTGCTACAATATTATCGAGGACTATGGTGGAAGGGGGCACCGCACACGGCTAAGAATATGATCACGTGGATCAACTTGTGTCTCTAGGGGTGCCCCGTGCCTCCGTATATAAAGGCTCAAAGGGGGGCTGGCCGGCCAAGAGGTGGCACGCCATGAGGAGTCCTACTCCTTCCGGGAGTAGGACTCCCCCCTTTCCTAGTTGGAATAGGATTCGCGGAGGGGGGAAAAGAGGAGAGAGAGGAGGAAGGGGGGCCGGCCCCCTCTCCTTGTCCTATTCGGACCAAGGGGGGGGGGACGGGCGCGCGGCCCATCTCTGGACACCTCTCCTCTCTTCCACTAAGGCCCACTAAGGCCCATATACCTCCCGGGGGGTTCCGGTAACCTCCCGGTACTCCGGTAAAATCCCGATTTCACCCGGAACACTTCCGATATCCAAACATAGGCTTCCAATATATCAATCTTTATGTCTCGACCATTTCGAGACTCCTCGTCATGTCCGTGATCACATCCGGGACTCTGAACAACCTTAGGTACATCAAAATGCATAAACTCATAATATAACTATCATCGTAACCTTAAGCGTGCGGACCCTACGGGTTCGAGAACAATGTAGACATGACCGAGACACGTCTCCGGTCAATAACCAAGAGCGGAACCTGGATGCTCATATTGGCTCCTACATATTCTACGAAGATCTTTTATCGGTCAGACCGCATAACAATATACGTTGTTCCCTTTATCATCGGTATGTTACTTGCCCGAGATTCGATCGTCGGTATCCCATACCTAGTTTAATCTCGTTACCGGCAAGTCTCTTTACTCGTTCTGTAATACATCATCCCGCAACTAACTCATTAGTTGCAATGCTTGCAAGGCTTAAGTGATGTGCATTACCGAGAGGGCCCAAAGATACCTCTCCGACAATCCGAGTGACAAATCCTAATCTCGAAATACGCCAACCCAACAAGTACCTTCGGAGACACCTGTAGAGCTCCTTTATAATCAACCAGTTACGTTTGGTAGCACACAAAGTGTTCCTCCGGCAAACGGGAGTTGCATAATCTCATAGTCATAGGAACATGTATAAGTCACGAAGAAAGCAATAGCAACATACTAAACAATCGGGTGCTAAGCTAATGGAATGGGTCATGTCAATCAGATCATTCAACTAATGATGTGATCCCGTTAATCAAATGACAACTCTTTGTCCATGGTTAGGAAACATAACCATCTTTGATTAACGAGCTAGTCAAGTAGAGGCATACTAGTGACACTCTGTTTGTCTATGTATTCACACATGTATTATGTTTCTGGTTAATACAATTCTAGCATGAATAATAAACTTTTATCATGATATAAGGAAATAAATAATAACTTTATTATTGCCTCTAGGGCATATTTCCTTCAGTCTCCCACTTGCACTAGAGTCAATAATCTAGTTCACATCGCCATGTGATTTAATAGCAATAGTTCACATCACCATGTGATTAACACCCATAGTCCACATCGATATGTGACCAACACCCAAAGGATTTACTAGAGTCAGTAATCTAGTTCACATCGCTATGTGATTAACACCCAAAGAGTACTAAGGTGTGATTATGTTTTGCTTGTGAGATAATTTTAGTCACCGGGTCTGTTATATTCAGATCCCTAAGTATTTTGCAAATATTTATGTCAACAATGCTCTTCACGGAGCTACTCTAGCTAATTGCTCCCACTTTCAATATGTATCTACATTGAGACTTAGATTCATCTAGATTAGTGTCAAAACTTGCACCGGCATAACCCTTTACGACGAACCTTTTGTCACCTCCATAATCGAGAAACATATCCTTATTCCACTAAGGATAATTTTGACCACTGTCCAGTGATCTACTCCTAGATCACTATTGTACTCCCTTTCCAAAATCAGTGTAGGGTATACAATAGATCCGGTACACAGCATGGCATACTTCATAGAACCTATGGCTGAGGCATAGGGAATGACTTTCATTCTCTTTCTATCTTTTTCCGTGGTCAGGCTTTGAGTCTTACTCAATTTCATACCTTGTAACACAGGTAAGAACCCTTTCTATGACTGTTCCATTTTGAACTACTTCAAAATCTTGTCAAGGTATGTACTCATTGAAAAAAAACTTATCAAGCATCGTGATCTATCTCTATAGGTCTTGATGCTCAATATGTAAGCAGCTTCACCGAGGTCTTTCTTTGAAAAACTCCTTTCAAACACTCCTTTATGCTTCGCAGAATAATTCTACATTATTTCTGATCAACAATATATCATTCACATATACTTATCAGAAATGTTGTAGTGCTCCCACTCACTTTCTTGTAAATACAGGCTTCACCGCAAGTCTGTATAAATCTATATGCTTTGGTCATACTATCCAAGCATTTATTCCAACTCCAAGATGCTTGCACCAGTCCATAGATGGATCGCTGGAGCTTGCTTATTTTGTTAGCACCTTTAGGATTGATAAAACCTTCTAGTTTCATCATATACAACTCTTTCTTTAAGAAATCCATTAAGGATTGCAGTTTGGTTATCCATTTGCCAGATTTCATAAAATGCGGCAATTGCTAACATGATTTGGGCAGACTTTTAAGCATCGATACGAGTGAGAAAATCTCATCGTAGTCAACACCTTGAACTTTGTCGAAAACCTTTTGCGACAATTCTAGCTTTGTAGATAGTAACACTACTATCAGCGTCCGTCTTCCTCTTTGTCGGGGAAGCTGATCCACGAACATCTATGGGGCTGGCGGACCGAGCCCCTTTCGGTTCGGCGGGGGGCGGAGATCACACGAAGAGCAGATCGAGGCGAAGCAACGAGCAGTTTACCCAGCTTCGGAGCTCTCCGGAGAGATAACACTCCTACTGCTGCTTGTTTGATTATCTTGTGTTCTTTCTCCCGAGAGAGAGCGTAGTGTTTTTCTGGGTTCCGATCCAGTCAAACCCCCTCTACGTTGCGCATGGGCCTCCTTTTATACGCTAAAGGGGTCACCGACAGGTGGCAACGCAGAGAAGGGTACAAATGTAAAAAGCGAGGTGGTTGGTACAATTACTTGTACAGTGCACCCTACCTAACCGTGACGGCAGGGGACAAGGGCATTAAATGCCCGTCTGAGTCGCCCAAGCAATGCAGAAAAGGACCGGTAGGGGCACCACCATTCACCACGATGGCGATCTTGTCAGCTTCACATGCCATTGCGTACCGCTGGCTGCACAGCCTCCCGCCACGCGCGCCTGGAGAGGCCCCCAGAGCGACACGTTGGTGGATGCGCTGGAGCGTGGGAACAGAGTGGCCGCCTGCCGCGGCAAGCGCCTTGCCGCTGCTATTATCTTGTCGGGTCCGGAAGCTTGTCGCTCACTGGGCCTCGAGGTACCTTGGTTGGTCTTCTCGGCAAGCTCCTCTTGCCGGGGCCTTGTTGCCTTGCCGGAGCGCGTGGCGCATCGCGGCAAGTTCCTTGGAGTGCCTTGGTTGGCCTTCCCGGCAAGCTCCTCTTGCGGGGGCCTTGTCTCCTGAGCTTAAATACTTTGTTCTTGAATGGCTTCCAAGGGAACCACGGAGGATCTTGGCGTTCGCCCGGCAAGCCTTGCCGCGGGGTGCTACAACTGCCCGTGCACAAGTTCGGGGTACTAGGGTACCCCTATTCTAGTACACCGACAGGAGCCGCCGGGCCTGGGCCAGACATGGTGCCGAGCGCTGTTGGCCCAGGCCCAAGACAGGGCACGGGCACACGCGGACTGGGCCACGCCGAATCTCGCTCCGTATCCACCGCGCTCTCCCCTAACGGCACGCGTTGAATGCGGCGTCATGGGAGAGATCGTGGGTGGTTCTTTATTCGGAAGGGCGAAACGTCCGCCCCGTCCCTCTTTATAAGCAGAGGAAACAGGGGCAGTTCGTTCCCCCTTGCTGGTTGCTACTACTCCATCTTCACGAACCTCCGCCGCTCCCCCCTTCTTCTCGAAGCCGAGAGAGCGGCGCTCCGCCCCCCATTGCCACCAGCATCACCAACGTCGTCGACCTCCCCCACCACCTCCGCCATGGCTCCGAAAGCTGACAAGGGAAAGGGCGTGAAGTTGGCCGAGGAGCAGCGGCTCGCGGCGCTGCGGAAGGAGCGGGCGATCTTCTCCCCCCAGCTCGGCGCGAAGGAGCTGAGGGAGTACTTCTACCTCTTTTGGGCGACGGAGACGCGGGCGCATCCACGCACGAGGGTACTCCAGCCGCTGCTTGGGAACTGGCTCCAAACGGGTACCCATTCTTCGCGCTGTTCTTCTATTGCGGCCTCTGCCCGCCCTTCTCGGAGTTCTTCTGCGATATCATGAACACCTACGGCCTCCGCCTCCTTGATTTCACCCCCAACGCCGTTCTGACCATGGCAGTTTTCGCACATTTGTGCGAAAACTTTGTCGGAGTCCACCCCAATGTTGCCCTTTCCGCCATTTCTTCATGCCTCGGGTAGAGAGAGGAGAGCCGCTTGCCGGAGGGATCGCCTGGATCTCGAGAGTCGGCAAGAAAGAGGCGTACTTGGAGGGTGAGCTCCGCAGCAAGTGAGAGGAGTGGAGAGCGGAGTGGTGCTGGATCGTCGAGGAGAATCCATAGCCCTTCACCGCCGTGCGCCAAGCTCCAATAGTGCGCGGCAATGACTGGAGCAATGTGGCCCTGGAAGACGAGAGGCTGAAGATCGCCATTACTAGGATCCTTCGCCTCAGGCTTGCCGGGCTCACAGTAGGCGCTGTAGGCGCAGATTTCCTCCGCCGCCGCATCGCCCCCTGCAGGAGAGGGGGAGGCCCGCCTGGGAATTCAAGAACTCGGCAGACATCATGAGGCTGCGGCCGGGCCTCAACTACAACATCACCGTCTTGGAGCTGGATGCAATGCTCCTGGAGTTGTTCAAACATGATCCCCAGCACCCATTCACGCTGGCGAGGGGCGTCGTTCCATTGTGCAATAATTCTTCGCTTGACCGGATCCGCGCCGTGATGCCGTTGTGCGATTCACACGGAATCGTTCCAACTTGGCAAGAGCCTGCGGATGATGTCGTGCAAGCGTTCTTCGACAACTTGGAAGAAGTGCCGGTCCGTGCTGACGAGCAGAAGAGCCTCACCCGTGACACCACCGACGAGGAGCTGCCGCGGGCGCGTTCGGGTTCACTGTGGAGGAGGCGGAGGCGGCAGAGGCGGCAAACCTCACCGAGCGCGCGGAGTTCATTGGTGAGGAAGAGCCTGCCGGCTCTGAAACTGAGCCGAGCGAGGCCGGCGAGGAAGAGCCCGAGCCTTCAGAAAGCTTGCCGCAGGCGGAGCCCCCGGCCCCGCCAAGAAGGCATCTTCGCAGGGCCGCGGACGTCGCGGGGCGGCAGCCGGGTCAACAGCCGCCGAGCCGTGCGACATGCTCTACCGCGGCAAGCAATGTTGCTGCGGGAGCGCCTCACGCAGCAGCGGCAACTGGAGCGGGATCTTCCCGGGCCACCGCCACCGCTCCCGCCAAGCGGGCAAGGGATCCTACTCCTCCGCCTTGCCGCACTGGAGGGGAGCCGGACTTCGATCTTTCTGCGCTCAGCTCCGACCAGGAGGAAGAAGAGTAAGTTTCTTTGGTGCTCTTGTAGTTCTTCAATCTTGCTGTTTTTATCTTGTATCTGACTTGCTTCAATCTGAACTCCTTTCTTTTCAGGACGCTGGCCCAGAGAGCGGCGAAGAGGGCCAAGGCCGCGGTGATTGTCATCAAAGATGACCCCACCGTGTCAGCAGGGGGTGCGTCCGAGACCACCTTGACAGACCCGGCAACCACTCCTCAAAGCAGCCCCCAGCGTAGCCCCCAGCGTAAGTTCATAGTTAGCTTTCTGCTGTCAGGCGCGCATGAGTGCTTTTTCCTTTGTTGATATCTTGCTTGTTGATTTGTGTAGGAGCAGAGCAGCCATATCAGGAGCGCCCGGAAGCTGGTCCCGAAGTGCCATCTGCTTCAACTACGCCGCCAAGGGAGGAGTCCCCGGCAAGGGAGCGCTCTCCGGCAAGGGAGAACTCTCCGGCAAGGGGCAGTTCTCCAGCAAGGGACAGCACCGTCGATCCTGCGGCGGCCGAGACCGCAACTGCAGATCTTGGCACAGGTAATTCACTTGTCCAGAAACTTTCCCTTGGGTTCTTCTTCTTCTGATTTTCTTCTCTTGGATTTTTGATTGATTTTTCTCCCTTCTTCGTTCTTAAGACCATCTGCTGCTGAGCCAATGGAGACAGAGGGCGCCGGCGAGGAAGGCGCGCATGGCAGCACTGACGATGCTGCCGCCAACGAAGAAGGGGCCGGTGCTGATGAGACCGCTGGCGAGGAGGCCGCCAAGGCTGCCACCGCAGAAGCCGGCGAGGGGTTGGGCGATCGCACTGACGACCCTGAGGCTGCAGGAGCGCCAGGCGCTGCGCCGACCGCTGATCCCTCTGCCGCTGCTGCGGAGCCGGGCTCCGAGGAGCCCCAGCCCGGCGCCTACTTGAAGGCCGGTGACGATATCTTCATCAAGCTACCCTGGGCGTCGAGCTCCAGGGCGCCGGTCGAGGGGGAAACTTTCGATGAGGAGGTGCTTGCCTCCGCTGGACTGTCGTTGGTCGACGCACCCAGCAGTAGCAGTGGCGAGCCTGACGAGGAGCAGCTGCTGCGGAAGCTGCTGTCACTCTACCGCGCACGGCAAGCCAAGCTGGCTTCCCAGGAAGCGCTTGTCGCGAAGGCGGGAGTTGATATGGAGAAGCGCGCGGAGGTGCTCCGGGGCCACAATCAAGAAGCTCTCCGGTCCCTGGCACAGGAGCGGGAGCGACTCGCCGAGGAGCGCACGGCCTTCCTTCTCGAGAAGGCCGAAGCTGAGGAGGAACAAAGGCTGGCCGCCGAGAAGCAGTCCGCGCGAGAAGGCGAATTGGTGCAGCGGAAGGCCAACCTCGACAGCTACGAGGAGGAGCTGGCCGTGCGCGAGCAAGCACTTGGCGGGGCGCTCAAGGAAGCAAAGGACGCTGCCGCAATCGCAGAGGCCGTCAAGAAAGAGCTGGAGGAGAAGGTGGCGCAGCTGGAGGCCAACATCGGGAAGAGCGGCGAGGAGCTTGCCGCGCTCAAGCGTGAGCATGAGAAGGATGCTGCCACCCACGGTGAGCTGCAAGGTCTTCTCGCTGAGAGGGGCAAGGAGCTCAGCGCCGCCAAGGATTCCAATGCAGACCTGGAGTTGAAGCTGGCCACGCTGACGCAGACGCTGGATGACACCAAGGAGCGGGAGAAGACCTTGTTGGAGAAGGTCAAGGCTGACAAGGCGCTGCTGGAGAGCATCCATTCACCCAGAACTCATTCAGAGACACTGTGGAGCACTGGACCGAGGGTCTGGTGAATATTGCTGCAGTCATCGACGAGGAGCTGGCGCAGCTGGGGATGGAGGACTTTGGGTATCCCTCCGACGAGAATCTCCAACCCAGCGCCAAGCTCAGCCTGTTCTTCAAGGGCGTGGCGACGGCACTCCAGCGGCTCCGGGGGAGGATCCCAAAGCAACTGGCCGACGAGTCGCGCAGAATCTGCGCCGGGGTTCTCCAGAAGGTGCTGATGAAGGTGGCCTTCCGCAATCCAGGCCTCAGCTTCACCAACGTCCTCAAGTCCTTGCCGCCAGACGCCGATCGGGACGCACTCAAGGCCCTTGTCGCACCCATTGTGGACAAGGTGAGCGAGATCAAGAGGGTTGAGGGCGATCGCGTAGACTAGGCTGCCCATTTCTTCTTTTCCCTTATCGCTGCTAATCATGTTATGAAAACAGTCTGTTAGAGCTGCGACGAGTTATCTTGTGATATAACTTTATTTCTGTTATCAATTCCTATGTTATTTCCTCTACTAGATTCCTTCCTTTGTATGTTTTTACCCTACGCTTCTAGGGAACTTGTTGGCGCAGGCACCCGAGCCGCGAGCGCTGAGTGCGGAACGTCAGCAGCCTGCTGGCGGCGCTGCTTCCGACAAGAAACCTTGTCGCGACTAGATGCAGCACACTTAAGTTGTTGAGCGGACTCGAAACAAAGTAAGGGCGCAACTAGCCACGAGTTGGTTCCTCCGCGCACAGGTTTTCCATACAAAGCAGGGTCGTTCGAGGAAGATAACTCAAAAATTTAAAAACTGATTGCTCAAACTTTGGCAACTTAGCTTTTCTGTCGTTTGCTTCCCGGCAAGGCAAAACTTTGCTTGAACGATGCCTGGTCCATACCACAATCTTCTCCTTCCCCCCCGGCAAACTTGTGTCCGAGGGAACCTTCTTTTCCTTTGTTGAAAAGAAGAAAGAAGAGAAAATAATGATAAGGAGCCCTTCGGCTCGTTATTGCTTACTGGATGTAGGTGCTGCACAAAGTGTTAGATAACGCATGCAAAAAAGAAACTAATGCATGAAATGGACAAGTTGTGCGGAGCACATGGGGTTTTATTTATGCATGGGATCTGCGCCTGGCTTTGTACAAAGGATTACATGCAACAGCAGCAAGACTTGTACAAAAGGTGGTTGCCGGAATGGGTTCCGGCAACCCGCGCCCTACGGGAAAAACTTACGAAGATGTTCTATGTTCCAGGAGTTTCTCACCGGAATGCCATCTTCGGTCTCAAGGCGGACAGCGCCGGGCCTAGTGACTCGTTTCACCCGATAAGGGCCTTCCCACTTCGGCGTCAACTTGTTGGAATTCTTGGCGGACTGAACGCGCCGAAGAACAAGGTCGCCTTCCTCGAAGCTTCTGGCCTTAACTTTGCGGCTATGGTAGCGGCGCAAAGCTTGCTGGTATCGAGCAGCTCGTACAGCAGCCTGAAGACAATCTTCCTCAAGGAGCAGTGCGTCGTCTTGTCGCAGCTATTCTTGCTCAAGCTCATCATAAGCGAGCACTCGAGGCGATCCGTATACGAGTTCCGTGTGGAGAACTACCTCTGCTCCATAGACTAGAGCGAAAGGCGTCTGGCCAGTGGCTCGATTTGGCGTCATTCTGATCGACCAAAGAACCACCGGCAGCTCCTCGATCCAGTTTCTTCCGCACTTGCGCAGCCTGTCGAAAGTTCTGGTCTTGAGCCCGCGCAGCACTTCAGCATTTGCCCTCTCTGCTTGACCGTTGCTTCTCGGATGAGCAACAGAAGCGAAGCAGACCTTGGCACCAAGGTCTTGGACGTACTGCATGAAGGTGAGGCTCGTGAATTGCGTGCCGTTGTCGGTGATGATCCTGTTAGGGATCCCGAAATGGCAAACAATTGACCTGAAGAACTTGACTGCTGACTGTGCTGTCACCTTCCTCACTGGTTGCACTTCCGGCCACTTTGTGAACTTGTCGATTCCGACGTACAAGTACTCAAAGCCCCCGACAGCTCAGGGGAAAGGGCCAAGGTTATCGAGCCCCCAGACCGAAAATGGCCAGGATAAAGGGATTGTCTGGAGAGCTTGAGCCGGCTAGTGTATCTGTTTGGAGTGGAACTGGCACGCTTCACACTTGGTTACTTGTGTAGTTGCATCCTGGAGGGCTGTTGGCCAAAAGAAACCTTGCCGGAAAGCTTTGCCGGCAAGTGCTCTTGCGCCAATGTGGTGGCCACATATGCCTCCATGTATCTCTGCCAACAGATTTTGTCTATCTTCACGGCAAATACACTTCAATTTCACACCGTTGAGTCTTCTTCTGTACAGTATGCTATCGACAAACTAGTACATACTTGACTGCCGGGCTACTTTTTCCGCTTCTTGTTGCTCTTCGGGAAGTTCTCTTGTCTGAAGGAAATGGACAATCTGTTGTGCCCATGCTGGAGCTTGTGGCTCGACAACAAGGACTAAAGGCACATCTGCTGCTGCGGGAACATCCGCTTCTACGGCAAGGACTTGCGGCCCTGCCGCAGCTTGATGTTCCCCGGCAAGCTTGCCGGAGCAAAACTTGTCGGGAGCGTCTTCTTCAACGGAACAAACCATAAGGCTTGCCGGAGCAGACTGCCCCTCAACATCCTTGGTGTTGATCTTGGGGACTTTCTTGGCGGCGGCTTCGGGGAGCTCTGCCGGAAAATAGTCACCAGAAACCAACTTCCTCTTCTTGCTTTGTCTAGTTGATGGTGTTACGGATGGTTGAGTCAACTTGAGCACAAAGATCCCTGGTTCCACAGGTAACTTTAGTGCGGCGCACTTTGATAGGCCATCAGCAATGTCATTCTGAGCTCTTGGGATATGCTCCATCTGTAGGCCGTCAAAGTGCTCTTCTAGCTTCCTCACTTCATCAATGGACTCTGGTAGTTCTTGTTCACTTGGCGGACGACAAGCTATGAGTCACCCCTGACAATGAGCTTCTTGATCCCAAGGTCTGCTGCGATTCTGAGACCGGCAAGCAATCGTTCATACTCTGCAGTATTGTTGGTTGCTTGCTCCTTGGGAAAGTGCATCTGGACTACGTACTTGAGGTGCTCTCCGGTGGGCGCGACAAGCAGCACGCCTGCACCGGCGCCTTGCAGCGAGAAGGCACCATTAAAGTACATCAGCCACTCTTTGCTTGCCTCTTTCACGGGGATGCTCGTCTCTGGAATTTCTTCATCTGGTGTTGGCGTCCATTCTGCTATGAACTCTGCCAATGCTCTACTTTGGATAGTTGAAGTGCTCTCAAATTTGAGGCCAAAGCTTGACAGTTCCAGCGCCCACTCGACAATCCTGCCTGTCGCTTCTGGATTTTGCAGTATCCTCTTCAGCGGAAAGCGAGTGACGACTGTGATCTCATGTGCTTGGAAGTAATGGCGCAGCTTTCTGGAGGCCATGAGGAGGCCGAAGAGCAACTTCTGCACACCTGAGTACCTTGATCTAGCTCCCTGTAGAAGGGAACTGACAAAGTAAACTGGACGCTGCACCATTCTCTTCTGCATCTTATCATGCTCCTGCGCAGATCCATCTCTGTCGGGACCAGAGCTTGTCGGCGAAGCCCCCTGCTTGTCGCTGGATGCATCTGCCGTGGTTGCTGGCTCATCATCTGCCTCCCTCTCCGCCACTAACGCAGCACTAACCACTTGATTGGTTGCCGCTATATACAGCAGCAACTTCTCTTGCGGCTTAGGTGCGACAAGTGTTGGAGTGGAGGACAGGTATCTCTTCAAGTCCTGCAGCGCAGCCTCCGCCTCCGGAGTCCATTTTATTGGACCTGCCTTTTTCAAAATTTTGAAAAATGGCATGGCGCGCTCAGCAGATCTAGAGATAAACCTGCTGAGAGCAGCCACGCAACCGGCAAGCCTTCCTACATCCTTGACGCGCTTTGGTGCTTCGATCTGCTCAATGGCCTTGATCTTGTCGGGATTGGCTTCAATTCCCCGCTGAGACACGAAGAACCCGAGAAGCTTGCCGGAAGGGACTCCAAACACGCACTTCTCGGGGTTAAGCTTGAGGTTGATCTTGCGCGGATTTGCAAATGTCTCGTCTAAGTCTTGAATCAGGGTCGCCCTGTTCTTGCTCTTCACCACTATGTCATCCATGTAGGCTTCCACATTTCTGTGCATCTGCGGCTCAAAAGCGTGGTGGACTACCCTTGCGAATGTTGAACCAGCATTCTTCAAACCGAAAGGCATCCGTACGAAGCAGTACATGCCACACGGGGTGATAAATGCGATTTTCTCTTCATCCTCTTCTGCCATGAAGATCTGATGGTATCCTCAGTATGCATCAAGAAATGAAAGCAAATCACATCCGGCTGTGGAGTCAACAATCTGGTCAATGCGCGGCAAGGGAAATGGGTCTTTGGGACAAGCTTTATTAACATCAGTGAAGTCAATACAAAGCCTCCATTTCCCGTTAGCCTTGCGCACGACAACAGGATTGGCCAACCACGTGGGATGGAGCACTCCTCTGACAAGGCCTGCTGCTTCCAACTTCTTGATTTCTTCTGCGATGAATTCTTGGCGCTCCACTACCTGTTTCTTGACTTTCTGCTTGACGGGCCACGCATGAGGACAGACGGCAAGGTGGTGCTCAATTACTTTCCTGGGAACACCAGGGATATCAGACGGTTGCCACGCAAACACGTCGACATTCGCCCGCAGGAAAGCAACAAGCGCGCTTTCCTATTTGGGGTCAAGAGTGGCGCTGATGGTGAAGGTACCACCAGTGCCGTCCTCCTTGGCGGACACCTTCTTGGTCTCAGGTGGAGCTGCCATTGCCTTCTTACACTTGCCGGTGGAGCTCAATGGTGCTTCCTCGATGGTAGCGCAGCACTCCGAAGAGGTGCGCTTGCCGGAGTGGGCATCAGAGCTCTTGCCGGGCTTGGTCTTCTTCTTCCCCCCGGGAGCTTCAGCGGCAAGTGTCTTGCGTTCTGCTGCGGCTGCTGCTTACCGGTAGATCTTGTCGGCACAGATAAGAGCATCCTTCTTATGGCCAGGGACAGAGATGACACTTATCGGGCCTGGCATTTTCAGTACAGATCAGCCCAAGAGGATATGGAGTTGTCCGGCAAGTGCATGAGCCAGGATCTGACGTTGGGCTTGAGCACCAGCGGGAAGTAGTTGGCAAGGATCTTGTCATCCCGTCCCCCAGCAGCCCGCACCGCAATGGTGTAGATGCTGAGGAACTCCGACGGATGCGTCTTGCCGTCGTACTTCTCCGGTACGTCTGGCTTGAAGTTCTTCGTGCTGGGCCACTGGACTTGCCGCAGCTCACGAGGGAATGCAGGGCAACCTACCGCGTACGGCAGATCACCTGGTTCCCCTGGCGCATGCACGTCAACAGAGGGCCCAGCGCGCTTGTCGGATTGACGTCGCGCTTCTCTTTGGCGCTCGATGCGAGTTCGAGCGTCTTCTTGTTGTCGATCATGAAGAACTTGGCGCTGATCGCGACGAGCTCGTGGATCCGATGATGCGGTGGAGTCGCTATCGAGGTGGATCCGGCGAGTCGGCGATCTTGGCCTTCGGGGTGGTGATTGCGTGGTAGTTGCACCTCAACCCGTTTCGTCGCCACCGGCTCGCGCCCGGCAACCCTGCCGCGGCGGCGACGCGCTCGGCCGCCGTGGAGTGTCGCCGTTGGCGTAGCCGATGAGACTCTAAATGGTGGCCCTCCATTCATCGATCTTGTCCGACGTTCGAGGGTAATCTAGGAGCAGTTGAGCTCGCGCCAAAGCTTCTGCTGGAGTGTTGGGTGGCAGTGGCGGACGGCGCGAGGAGTGGGACGTGCTCGGGCTTCTAAACATGTTAGAAGGAGCAGTATCCCGTCCAGGCGACCGTGCCCCGCTCGTGCCAGCACGCTGGCGTGCATGCTGGTCTTGAGCGCCCCGAGATCCACCAGCTTGGTCTTGGCCTATCATGCGTATGGCACTGCGAGTGCCATGACGCTGTTGGTCTTGCGCCTCCTAAGACTGGCGCGGAATATGTACAGTCGTCGAGGTTTGTGCAGCCTTGTCCTTGGACCTGGCAGCATCATAAGCTTCCTCGTCAACATCCATTCTTCCGCCGGCGTCCATTCCACCACCCGTTTGCTCCAACGGTGGCGGAAGTGACGTGGACGGAGCGGGTGCCACCGAAGTCTTCTTCTTCGGTGGCATGTTGATGAAGGGAATGAAGATCTAGCTCGTGTGACCGCCGGATCAGGTTCACACAATCTCGACGCCCCCTACCTGGCACGCCAAAGATGTCGGGGAAGCTGATCCACGAACATCTATGGGGCCGGCGGACCGAGCCCCTTTCGGTTCGGCGGGGGGCGGAGATCACACGAAGAGCAGATCGAGGCGAACCACACGAGCAGTTTACCCAGCTTCGGAGCTCTCCGGAGAGATAACACTCCTACTGCTGCTTGTTTGATTATCTTGTGTTCTTGCTCCCGAGAGAGAGCGTAGTGTTTTTCTGGGTTCCGATCGAGTCGAACCCCCTCTACGTTGTGCATGGGCCTCCTTTTATACGCTAAAGGGGTCACCGACAGGTGGCAACGCAGAGAAGGGTACAAATGTAAAAAGCGAGGTGGTTGGTACAGTTACTTGTACAGTGCACCCTACCTAACCCTGACGGTAGGGGACAAGGGCATTAAATGCCCGTCTGAGTCGCCCAAACAGTGCAGAAAAGGACCGTTAGGGGCACCACCGTTCGCCACGATGGCGATCTTGTCAGCTTCGCATGCCATTGCGTACCGCTGGCTGCACAGCCTCCCGCCACGCGCGCCTGGAGAGGCCCCCAGAGCGACACGTTGGTGGATGTGCTGGAGCGTGGGCACAGAGTGGCCGCCTGCCGCGGCAAGCGCCTTGCCGCTGCTGTTATCTTGTCGGGTTCGGAAGCTTGTCGCTCACCGGGCCTCGAGGTACCTTGGTTGGTCTTCCCGGCAAGCTCCTCTTGCCGGGGCCTTGTTGCCTTGCCGGAGCGCGTGGCGCGTCGCGGCAAGTTCCTTGGAGTGCCTTGGTTGGCCTTCCCGGCAAGCTCCTCTTGCCGGGGCCTTGTCTCCTAAGCTTAAATACTTTGTTCTTGAATGGCTTCCAAGGGAACCACGGAGGATCTTGGTGTTCGCCCGGCAAGCCTTGGCACGGGGTGCTGCAACTGCCCGTGCACAAGTTCGGGGTACTAGGGTACCCCTATTCTAGTACACCGACACTCTTGAAGATCCATTTATTTTCTATGGCTT
The DNA here is from genome assembly GCF_018294505.1 of Triticum aestivum. NCBI lineage: Eukaryota > Viridiplantae > Streptophyta > Magnoliopsida > Poales > Poaceae > Triticum > Triticum aestivum. The sequence goes on along the minus strand of NC_057809.1, from coordinate 43,158,212 downwards.
GCCGATCATCGGGCAAGTCAACCAAAGTCCATACTTTGTGCTCATACATGGATCCCATCTCAGATTTCATGGCCTCAAGCCATTTTGCGGAATCTGGGCTCACCATCGCTTCATCATAGTTCGCAAGTTCGTCATGGTCTAGTAACATGACTTCCAGAATAGGATTACCGTACCACTCTGGTGCGGATCTCACTCTGGTTTACCTACGAGAATCGGTAGTAACTTGATCTGAAGTTACAGGATCATCATCATTAGCTTCGTCACTAATTGGTGTAGTAGTCACAAAAACAGATTTCTGTGATGAACTACTTTCCAATAAGGGAGATGGTACAATTACCTTATCAAGTTTTCTACTTTCCTCCCACTCACTTCTTTCGAGAGAAACTCCTTCTCTGGAAAGGATCCATTCTTAGCAAAGAATGTCTTGCCTTCGGATCTGTGATAGAGGGTGTACCCAATAGTCTCCTTTGGGTATCCTATGAAGACATATTTCTCCAATTTGGGTTTGAGCTTATCAGGATGCAACTTTTTCATATAAGCATCACAATCCCAAACTTTAAGAAACGACAACTTTGGTTTCTTGCCAAACCACAGTTCAGATTGTGTCGTCTCAACGGACTTAGATGGTGCCCTTTTAAACGTGAATGCAGCTGTCTTTAATGCATAACCCCAAAACGATAGTGGTAGATTGGTAAGAGACATCATAAGTCGCATCATATCAAATAAAGTGTGGTTACGACGTTCGGACATACCACTACGCTATGGTGCTCCAGGTGGCGTGAACTGTGAAACTATTCCACATTGTTTTAAATGAAAGGCCAAACTCGTAACTCAAATATTTTCCTCCACGATCAGATCGTAGAAACTTTATTTTCTTGTTACGATGATTCTCCACTTCACTCTGAAATACTTTGAACTTTTCAAATGTTTCAGACTTGAGTTTCATTAAGTAGATATACCCATATCTGCTCAAATCATCTGTGAAGGTCAGAAAATAATGATACCCGCCATGAGCGTCAATACTCATTGGACCGCATACATCGGCATGTATTATTTCCAATAAGTCACTAGCTCGTTCCATTGTTCCGGAGAACGGAGTTTTAGTCATCTTGCCCATAAGGCACAGTTCGCAAGCATCAAATGATTCATAATCAAGTGATTCCAAAAATCCATCTTTATGGAGTTTCTTCATGCGCTTTACAACCGATATGACCCAAACGGCAGTGCCACAAATATGTTGCACTATCATTATCAGCTTTGCATCTTTTGGCATCAATATAATGAATATGTGTATTACCAAGATCCAACAAACTATTTTCATTGGGTGTATACCCTCGAAGGTTTTATTCATGTAAACAGAATAACAATTTATTCTCCGTCTTAGATGAATACTCATATCGCAATAAACATGATCTAATCATATTTATGCTCAACGCAAACGCCAAATAACATTATTTAGGTTCAACACAAATCCCGAAAGTATAGGGAGTGTGCGATGATGATCATATCAATCTTGGAACCACTTCCAACACACATCGTTAGTCACCCTCAAATAGTTCCTGTTTATTCTGTAACTCCCTATTTCGAGTTACTAATCTTAGCGACCGAACAAGTATCTAATACTCAGGGGCTACTATAACACTAGTAAGGTACACATCAATAACCTGTATATGAAATATACCCTTGTTCACATTGCCATCCTTCTTATCCACCAAATATTCAAGGCATTTCCGCTTCCAGTGACCATTTCCTTTGCGGTAGAAGCACTTAGTTTCAGGATTTGGTCCAGCTTTGGGCTTCTTCACGGGAGTGACAACTTGCTTGCCATTCTACTTGAAGTTCCCTTTCTTTCCTTTGCCCTTTTCTTGAAACTAGTGATATTGTTTAATCATCAACACTTGATGCTTTTTCTTGATTTCTACCTTCGTTGATTTCAGCATCACGAAGAGCTCAGGAATCGTTTTCGTCATCCATTGCCTACTATAGTTCATCATGAAGTTCTAGTAACTTAGTGATGGTGACTAGAGAACTCTGTCAATCACTATATTATCTGGAAGATTAACTCCCACTTGATTCAAGTGATTGTAGTACTCAGACAATCTAGCACTTGCTCACTAGTTGAGCAATTCTCCTCCATCTTTTAGGCGAAGTATTTGTCAGAGGTCTCATACCTCTTGACACGGGCATGAGTCTGAAATACCAATTTCATCTCATGGAACATCTCATATGGTCCATGACGTTTCAAAACGTCTTTGAAGTCCCGATTCTAAGCCATTAAGCATGGTGCACTAAACTATCAAGTAGTCATCATATTGAGCTAGCCAAACGTTCATAACGTCTGCATCTGCTCCTGCAATAGGTCTGTCACCTAGCGGTGCATCCAGGACATAATTCTTCTGTGCAGCAATGAGGATAAACCTCAGATCACGGATCCAATCCGCATCATTGCTACTAACATCTTTCAACACAATTTTCTCTAGGAACATATCAAAATAAACACAGGGAAGCAACAACGCGAGCTATTGATCTACAACATAATTTGCAAAATACTACCAGGACTAAGTTCATGATAAATTTAAGTTCAATTAATCATATTACTTAAGAACTCCCACTTAGATAGACATCCCTCTAATCCTCTAAGTGATTACGTGATCCAAATCAACTAAACCATGTCCGATCATCACGTGAGATGGAGTAGTTTCATTGGTGAACATCGCTATGTTGATCATATCTACTATATGATTCACGCTCGACCTTTCAGTCTCCAGTGTTCCGAGGCCATATCTGTATATGCTTGGCTCGTCAAGTTTAACCTGAGTATTCCGCGTGTGCAACTGTTTTGCACCCGTTGTATTGAATGTAGAGCCTATCACACCCGATCATCACGTGGTGTCTCAGCACGAAGAACTTTCGCAATGGTGCATACTCAGGGAGAACACTTACCTTGAAATTTAGTGAGAGATCATCTTATAATGATACCGTCAATCAAAGCAAAATAAGATGCATAAAGGATAAACATCACATGCAATCAATATAAGTGATATGATATGGCCATCATCATCTTGTGCTTGTGATCTTCCATCTCCGAAGCACCGTCATGATCACCATCGTCACTAGCGCGACACCTTGATCTCCATCGTAGCATCGTTGTCGTTTCGCCAACCTCACTGCTTCTACGACTATCGCTACCGCTTAGTGATAAGCATTACAGGGCGATTGCATTGCATACAATAAAGCGACAACCATATGGCTCCTGCCAGTTGCCGATAACTCGGTTACAAAACATGATCATCTCATACAATAAAATTTAGCATCATGTCTTGACCATATCACATCACAACATGCCTTGCAAAAACAAGTTAGACGTCCTCTACTTTGTTGTTGCAAGTTTTACGTGGCTGCTACGGGCTTAAGCAAGAACCAATCTTACCTACGCATCAAAACCACAACGATAGTTTGTCAAGTTGGTGCTGTTTTAACCTTCGCAAGGACCGGGCGTAGCCACACTCGGTTCAACTAAAGTTGGAGAAACTGTCACCCGCTAGCCACCATTGTGCAAAGCACGTCGGGAGAACCGGTCTCGCGTAAGCGTACGCGTAATGTCGGTCCGGGCCGCTTCGTCCAACAATACCGCCGAACCAAAGTATGACATGCTGGTAAGCAGTATGACTTATATCGCCCACAACTCACTTGTGTTCTACTCGTGCATATAACCTCAACACATAAAACCTAGGCTCTGATACCACTGTTGGGTCGTAGTAATTTCAAAAAAATTCCTACGCCACACACAAGATCATGGTGATGCATAGCAACAGGGGAAGAGTGTGATCTACGTACCCTTGTAAGATCGACAACGGGTAAGCGTTAACTGTTGATGTAGTCGTACGTCTCCACGGTATCGACGATCAAGCACGAAACTTATGGCACCTCCGGAGTCTGCACCGTTAGCTCGGATGACGATCCGGACTACGATCCAGCAAAGTGTCAGGGAAGAGTCCGTCAGCACGGACTGTGTGGTGACGAGTCTTGAGTACTTACGTGGCGGTGTTACTAGAGTAGGGTACCCAGTATCCCGAACTCGGTGCACGGGCAGTTGCAACACGGCGCAGGCTATGCGGGTGACCGCAAAGCCCTCCGTGGATCTTGAAGACCATTCAAGAACAAAGTACTCAACCAAGCCCGGCAAGAGGAGCTTGCGGGAAGACAACCAAGGCCCCAGCAAGAGGAGCTTGCCGGGAAGGCCAACCAAGGCCCTGGCGAGAGGATCTTGCCGGGAAGAGACAAGACCCCGGCAAGAGGAGCTTGCCGGGAAGGCCACTCAAGGCATTACCAAGAAAGCTTGCGCGACGCGCCTGCGTCTCGGCAAGATCCGGCGAGCGACAAGCTTCCGGACACGGCAAGACGACGGCCGCGGCAAGGAGCTTGCCGCGGGAAACCCCCACTTCGTGCCCGCGCTCGAGCACACCTGCTAAACGTGTCGCTCTGGGACTCTCCCAAGCACACGTGGCAGGAGGCCGTGTAGCTAGGGGTACGTGGTAGCAAGCGGAGATGAAGAGAAGCCCATCGTGGCAAACGGTGGCGCTCCTAACGGTCACCTTTTGTACTGTTTAGGAGACTCAGACAGGCATTTAATGCCCTTGTCCCCTGCCATCAGAGTTAGGTAGGGCGCACTGTATCCACAGTAGCGGTAGCTGCACCTACCGCATCCTTTTCCATTTTTACCCTTCTAGTCTACGTTGCCACCTGTCAGTGACCCCTTGAAAGTATAAAAGGAGGCCCAGGCGTAACGTAGAGGAGGTGGGGCCAGTTCGGCTCATTGGAGACACCAGAAACACTCCCATGCTCAGTCTGGTAGCATCGATCGCTCCTGAGCAAAGATTCAATACACACAAACAAGCAGCAGTAGGGTTTTACGCATCCGTGCGGCCCGAAGCTGGGTAAAATCGCCCGCGTGCTGTCGGTGTACTAGAGTAGGGGTACCCTATTACCCCGAACTCGTGCACGGGCAGTTGCAGCGCCCCGCAGCAAGGCTTGCCGGGTGACCGCCAGGACCCTCCGTGGTTCCCTTGAAGACCATTCAAGAACAAAGTACTCAAACCAAGACCCCGGTAAGAGGAGCTTGCCGGGAAGGCCAACCGAGGCCCCGGCAAGAGGAGCTTGCCGGGAAGAGACAAGACCCCGGCAAGAGGAGCTTGTCGGGAAGGCCACTCAAGACATACCAAGAAAACTTGCCGCGACGCGCCCTGCGTCCCGGCAAGATCCGGCGAGCGACAAGCTTCCGGACGCGACAAGACGACGGCCACGGCAAGGAGCTTGCCGCGGGAAACCCCCACTGCGTGCCCGCGCACCAGCTCACCTACTAACGTGTCGCTCTGGGACTCTTCCAGAGCGCACGTGGCGGGAGGCCGTGCAGCTAGGGGTACGTGGTGGCAAGCGGAGATGAAGAGAATCCCATCGTGGCAAACGGTGGCACTCCTAACGATCACCTTTTGCACTGTTTAGGAGACTCAGACAGGCATTTAATGCCCTTGTCCCCTGCCGTCAGAGTTAGGCAGGGTGCACTGTATCCACAATAGCGGTAGCTGTACCTACCGCATCCTTTTCCATTTTTACCCTTCTTGTCTACGTTGCCCCCTGTCGGTGACCCCTTGAGTATAAAAGGAGGCCCAAGCGCAACGTAGAAAAGGGTTCCGAGGGTCGGGGAGTTCAGAGACTCGGCTAGCTCGGCTCGTTCAACACCAGAGACACTCTTACGCTCAGCTGGCAGCGTCCATCGCTCCTGAGCAAGAATCCAATATACACAAACAAGCAGCAGTAGGGTTTTACGCATCCGTGCGGCCCGAAGCTGGGTAAAAATCTCCCCGCGTGCACTGCCTCGATCCGCTCTTTGTGCGCTCTCCGCCCCCCACCGAACCGAAAAGGGGCCCTGTCCCCATAGGTGTTGGCGGGAATCAGCATCGCCCCCGACATCTCTGGCGCGCCAGGTAGGGGGCGTCGAGATCGTGCGAACCCGATCCGGCGGGCACGCAAGCTAGATCTTCATCGCCTTCATCAACATGCCACCGAAGAAGAAGAATTCAGAGGCAGTTGTTCCGTTCGCGTCGCTTCCACCGCCTCCGGAGCAAACGGATGGTGGAGTGGACGCTGGCGGAGGAATGGGCGTCGACGAGGGTGCCCACAGCGCTGCCAAGTCCAAGGACAAGGCGGCACAGACCTCGGCGTCCATGCGCGCCCCACGTCTCTCTCAAGAGGCGCGAGACCAACAGCGTCATAGCGTTCGCAGTGCCATACGTCCGCTGACCCAAGATCATGCTGGTGGTTCGCGCGGCGCTCAAGACCAGCATGCACGCCAGCATGCTGGCCCCAGCGAGGTACGGTCGCCGGGACGGGACGCTGCTCCTTCTAACTTGGTTAGGAGTCCGAGCACGCCCCTCTCCTCGCACCGTTCACCTCTGCCGCCCACCACCCCAGCAGAAGCCTTGGCACGGGCCCAGCTTCTCCTGGACTATCCTCCGACGGTGGACAAGACCGACGAATGGAGGGCTACTATCCAGAGCCTCATCGGCTTCGCTAACGGCGACACTGCGCGGCAACCAAGCACCTTGCTGCCGTGGCAGGACAACCAGACGCGAGCCGATGGCAACAAAACTGAGCGAGGTGCGACTTCCATGCACTCTCCACTACGAAGGCCAAAATCGCCGACTCGCCGGGTCCACCCCAACAGCGGCTCCACCGCGTCGTCGGACCCACGAGCTCGTCGCGACCAGCGTCAAGTTCTCCATGAACGGCAAAAAGAAGACACTCGAACCCGCATCGAGCGCCGAAGAGAAGCGCGACGTCAATCCGACAAGCGCGCTGGGCTCTCTGTTGACATGCATGCGCCAGGGGAACCAGGCGATCTACCGTACGCGGTAGGTTGTCTGCGTTCACCCGTGAGCTGCGGCAAGTCCAGTGCCCCAGCACAAAAAATTTCAAGCCAGACGTGCCGGAGAAGTACGACGGCAAGACGCATCCGTCGGAGTTCCTCAGCATCTACACCATTGTAGGGCAAGCTGCCGGGGGATGAGATGACAAGATCCTTGCCAACTATTTCCCGATGGTGCTCAAGCCCAATGTCAGATCCTGGCTCATGCACTTGCCGGACAACTCCATATCTTCCTGGGCTGATCTGTGCCATCAGTTTGTCGGCGCCTTTACAGGCGGCCACAAGCCACATGGCCAAGAGAGCAATCTTCATCTGCTCGCCCAGAAGGAAGGAGAGCCACTGCGCAAGTACATTCAAAGATTCAGCCATGTACAGCACAACATCCCAGACGTCCACCCCGCCGCGATCATTAGCGTGTTCCATCAGAACGTGGGAAATCGAAGGATGAGGGAGGAGATGGCGATGTGTAAGATCAGAGACGTCAGCAAGCTTTATGCCCTGGCTGACAAGTGTGCACGCGCTGAAGAGGGGAGGAGGCTCCCCAGAGAGAGTACAGGAGCAGGAGGATCTGACGGTGAGGATGCCGCCCCGGCGAGGAAAGGCCGGCGGCGGAACTACAGAAGGAATAAGGGTAAGGAAGTGCTAGCTGTTGAGCAGACCGGCAACGAAGGTGGCGCCAGGGAAGCTAAGGCTGGTGGCTCCGACAAGGAGGCCCATCCTGTGGCGGCCGCCGATAAGCAGGACAGCTCCGGCAGGCAGTATTGCAAGATTCACCGCACCAAGGGTCACGATCTCCAGAACTGCAAAAAGGTCGAACAGCTTGCTGAGCAGCAGAAGGCTGAATACGAGCGACGCGACAAAGAGAAGGCCCAGGAAAGAACTGGTGAATCCAGCAAGAAACGCCCCGGTCGGGGGGGACGCCGCGGTAAGGCCAAGCAGCGGCAAGGAGACATGCCTCCCCGCGGCCGCGACAAGGATGAAGATGACGACGATGACGAAGACGTGGATGATGATGAGGCCGATGAGCAGGAATTTTAGAAAGCCACAGAGGTCCTGTGCGTTGACGGTGGCGCCTCTCTGCATACTTCGCACCGCCAGCTCAAACAGTGGATGCGGGAAGTGAATGCAGCAGAGCCATCCATAGAGTCACGCAAGCCCCTGAAATGGTCCAGCACGCCTATCATCTTCGACATTGGGGATCACCCTGATCGCGTAACTGCGGTCGGGTGCTTGCCGATGTTGGTCTCACCAACTATCCGCAACCTCAAGGTCACAAAGATGCTAGTTGACGGCGGGGCCGGCTTGAATCTCATCTCCTCCGTGGTCCTTCACAAACTTCAGATCCCTGACAGCGAGCTCGAAGAGACCGGCACATTCCAAGGAATCAACCCGGGAAGGAGCAAGCCGAAAGGGAAGATCACGCTGCCGGTCACGTTTGGCAGTGAGCTGAATTTCAGAACTGAAAGGGTCACATTTGACGTTGCCGATTTTCCATTGCCCTACAATGGGATCCTGGGCCGCCCAGCGCTCGCCAAGTTTATGGCAGCCTCTCACTATGCATATAACGTGCTCAAAATGCCAGGCCCGATAAGTGTCATCTCTGTCCCCAGCGACAAGAAGGATGCCCTTATCTGCGCCGACAAGATCTACCGGGAAGCTGCAGCCGCAGCTGATCACCACACACTTGCCACTGAAGCTCCCGGGGAGAAGAAGAAGGCCAAGTCCGGCAAGAGCTCTGATGCCCACTCCGGTAAGCGCACCTCTTCAGAGTGCTACGCTACCGTCGAGGACGCACCATCGAGCTCCACTGGCAAGTGCAAGAAGACGATGGCAGCTCCACCCGAGACCAAGAAGGTGTCCGCCAAGGAGGACGGCACTGGTGGTACCTTCACCATCAGTGCCACGCTTGACCCCAAATAGGAAAGCGTGCTCGTTGCTTTCCTGCGGATGAATGTCGTCGTGTTTGCATGGCAACGTCTGATATCCCCGGTGTTCCCAGGAGAGTAATCGAGCACCACCTTGCTGTCTGTCCTCATGTGCGGCCCGTCAAGCAGAGAGTCAGGAAGCAAGCGGTGGAGCGCCAAGAGTTCATTGCAGAAGAAATCAGGAAATTGGAAGCAGCAGGCCTTGTTAGAGGAGTGCTCCATCCCACGTGGCTGGCCAATCCTGTAGTCGTGCGCAAGGCGAACGGGAAATGGAGGCTTTGTATAGACTTCACTGATGTCAATAAAGCTTGTCCCAAAGATCCATTTCCCTTGCCACACATTGACCAGATTGTTGACTCCACAGCTGGATGTGATTTGCTTTCATTTCTTGATGCATATTCAGGATACCATCAAATCTTCATGGCAGAAGAAGATGAAGAGAAAACCGCATTTATCACCACTTGTGGTACATACTGTTTTGTACGAATGCCTTTTGGGTTGAAGAATGCTGGTTCAACATTTGCAAGAGTAGTCCATGTCGCTTTTGAGCAACAGATACACAGAAATGTGGAAGCCTATATGGATGATATAGTGGTCAAGAGCAAGGACAAGGCTACCTTGATCCAAGATTTAGAAGAAACTTTTGCAAATCTGCGCAAGATCAACCTCAAGCTCAACCCCGAGAAGTGCGTGTTTGGAGTCCCTTCCGGCAAGCTTCTTGGGTTCTTTGTATCTCAGCGGGGAATTGAAGCCAACCCCGACAAAATCAAGGCCATCGAGCAGATTGAAGCATCGAAGCGCGTCAAGGAGGTGCGAAGGCTTGCCGGTTGCGTGGCTGCTCTCAGCAGGTTTATCTCTAAGTCTGCTGAGCGCGCCCTGCCATTTTTCAAAATATTGAAAAAGGCAGGTCCAATGAAATGGACTCCGGAAGCGGAGGCTGCGCTGCAGGACTTGAAGAGGTACCTGTCCTCCACTCCAATACTTGTCGCACCTAAGCCACAAGAGAAGTTGCTGCTGTACTTACCGGCAACCAGTCAAGTGGTTAGTGCTGCGTTAGTAGCATAGAGGGAGGCGGACGATGAACCGGCAACCGCAGCAAGTGAATCCGGCGGCAAGCAGGGGGCTTCTCCGACAAGCTCTGGTCCGGCAAGCTCTGATCCTGACAAAGATGGATCTGCGCAGATGTGCAAGGACGTGCAGAAGAAGATGGTGCAGCGCCCAGTTTACTTTGTCAGCTCCCTTCTCCAGGGGGCTAGGTCGAGGTACTCTGGTGTGCAAAAGCTGCTTTTCGGCCTGTTCATGGCCTCGAGAAAGTTGCACCATTACTTCCAGGCACACGAGATCACAGTCGTCACTCGCTTTCCGCTGAGAAGGATACTGCAGAATCCAGAAGCAACAGGCAGGATTGTCGAGTGGGCCCTGGAACTGTCAAGCTTTGGCCTCAAGTTTGAGAGCACTGCAACTATCCAAAGCAGGGCATTGGCAGAGTTCATAGCAGAGTGGACGCCAACTCCAGATGAAGAAATTCCAGAGACGAGCATCCCCGTCAAGGAGACAAGCAAAGAGTGGCTGATGTACTTTGATGGTGCCTTCTCGCTGCAAGGCGCCGGTGCTGGCGTGCTGCTTATCGCACCCACCGGAGAGCACCTCAAATACATAGTCCAGATGCACTTTCCTAGAGAGCAAGCAACCAACAATACTGCAGAGTATGAAGGATTGCTTGCCGGTCTTAGAATAGCAGCCGACCTTGGGATCAAGAAGCTCATAATCAGGGGTGACTCGCAGCTTGTCGTCCGCCAAGTGAACAAGAACTACCAGAGCCCGTTGATGGAAGCATATGTTGATGAAGTGAGGAAGCTAGAAGAGCGCTTTGACGGCCTGCAAATGGAGCATATCCCAAGAGCTCAGAATGACATTGCTGATGGCCTGTCAAAATGCGCTGCACTAAAGTTGCCTGTGGAACCAGGGATCTTTGTGCTCAAGCTGACTCAGCCTTCCGTGGCACCATCAACTGGACAGAATAAAAAGAGGAAGTTGGTTTCAGGTGACTACTTTCCGGCAGAGCACCCCGAAGCCGCCGCCAAGAAAGTCCCCAAGATCAACGCCAACGATGCTGAGGGGAAGTCTGCTCCGGCAAACCTTGTGGTTTGTTCCGTCGAAGCAAACGCTCCCGACAAGTTTTGTTCCGGCAAGCTTGCCGGGGAACATCACGCTCCGGCAGAATCACAGGTTCTTGCCGTAGAAGCGGATGTTCCCGCAGCAACAGGTATGCCTTTAGTCCTTGTTGTCGAGCCGCAAGCTCCAGCATGGGCGCAGCAGATTGTCCGTTTCCTCCAGACAGGAGAGCTTCCCGAAGAGCAAGAAGAAGCTGAAAAAGTAGCCCGTCAGTCAAGTATGTACAAGTTTGTCGACAGCACACTGTACAGGATAAGACTCAACGGTGTGAAATTGAAGTGCATTCGCCGGGAAGATGGGCAACAGCTGTTGGCAGAGATACATGGAGGCATATGTGGTCACCACATTGGCGCAAGAGCACTTGTCGGCAAAGCTTCCGACAAGGCTTCTTCTGGCCGACAGCCCTCCAGGATGCAACTGCACAAGTAACCAAGTGTGAAGCGTGCCAGTTCCATTCCAACAGATACACCAGCCAGCTCAAGCTCTCCAGACGATCCCTTTATCCTGGCCATTTTCGGTCTGGGGGCTCGACATCCTCGGCCCCTTCCCCCGAGCTGTCGGGGGCTTTGAGTTCTTGTACGTTGCAATCGACAAGTTCGCAAAGTGGCCGGAAGTGGAACCAGTGAGGAAGGTGACAGCACAGTCAGCAGTCAAGTTCTTCAGGTCGATTGTTTGCCGTTTTGGGATCCCGAACAGGATCATCACCGACAACGGCACGCAATTTACGAGCCGCACCTTCATGCAGTACGTCCAAGATCTTGGCGCCAAGGTCTGCTTCGCTTCTGTTGCTCATCCAAGAAGCAACGGTCAAGCGGAGAGGGCAAACGCTGAAGTGCTGTGAGGCCTCAAGACCAGAACTTTCGACAGACTGCACAAGTGCGGAAGAAACTGGATCGAGGAGCTGCCGGTGGTTCTTTGGTCGATCAGGACGACACCAAATCGAGCCACCGGCCAGACACCCTTCGCTCTAATCTATGGAGCGGAGGCAGTTCTCCCCACAGAACTCATATACGGGTCACCTCGAGTGCTCGCTTATGATGAGCTCGAGCAAGAGCAGCTGCGCCAAGATGACGTGCTGCTACTTGAGGAAGACCGTCCCCAGGCTGCTGTGCGAGCCCCTCGCTACCAGCAAGCTCTGCGCCGCTACCATAGCCGCAGAATCAATGCCAGGAGTCTCGAGGAAGGCGACCTTGTTCTTCGGCGCGTTCAGTCGGCCAAGAATTCCAACAAGTTGACGCCGAGGTGGGAAGGCCCTTATCGGGTGAAACGAGTCGCTAGGCCCGGCGCTGTCCGCCTTGAGACCGAAGATGGCATTCCGGTGAGCAACTCCTGGAATATTGAGCATCTTCGTAAGTTTTACCCATAAGGCGCGGTTGTCGGACCCTGTCCGGCAACCACCTTTCTTTACAAGTCTTGCCGCTGTTGCATGTAATCCTTTGTACAGAGCCGGGCGCAGACCTCGTGCACTAGTAATGTTCATGTGCCCCGCACATCTTGTCAGTTTCCTTATGCTATGATCCTTTTTCGCATATATTACCTGACACTTTGTGCAGCACCAGACCCCGGTAAGCGATAACGAGCCCAAGGCTCCATATCATTGCTTTATTTCTCTGTCTCTTTCTCAAAAGAAGGAAGGTTCCCTCGCCCGGGGGGAAGGAGGAGATAATGGTGTGGACCAGGCCATTCAAAAAAAAAGGGTTTCTCCTTGCCGGGAAGCAGACGACAAAAAAAAAGCTAAGTTGCCAAAGCTTGAGCGATCAGTTTTTGAGTTATTTTCCTTGAACGACCGTGCTTTGTATGAAAAACCTGTGCGCGGAGGAACCAATTCACAGCTAGCTGCGCCCTTACTTTGTTTCGAGTCCGCTCAACGACTTAAGTGAGCTGCTAGCGCCCTTACTTTGCTTCGAGTCTGCTCAGCAACTTAAGTGAGCCGCTAGCGCCCTTACTTTGTTTCGAGTCCACTCAACAACTTAAGTGAGCTGCAACTAGTTGCGAAAAGGTTGCTTGTCGGTAGCGGCCCCGCCAGCAGGCTGCTGAAGTTCCGCACTCGACACTCGTGGCAAGAGTGCCTGCACCGGCAAGTTTCCCTAAAAAGCGTAGGGCAGGACCATACAAAGCCAAGAGTCGAGTAAAGGAAGTAACACAGCTATTTGTTGCCTAAGATAGAGTTATATTACAAGAATAACTTGTCGCGCCTCTAATAAAGTGTTCCCATGACATGACTGGCAGCGACAAGAAAAGAAGAAAACGGACGGCCTAATCTACGCGACCGCCGTCAACCCTTTTGACCTCGTACACCCTGTCGACGATGGGTGCAACGAGGGCCTTAAGTGTGTCAAGATCAGCGTCCGCCGGTAGCTTCCTGAGGACATTGGTGAGGTTGAGGCCCGGATTGCAGAAGGCCACCTTCACCAGCACCTTCTCCAGAACTCCGGCACAAATCGAGCGTGACTCGTCGGCCAACTGCTTTGGGATCCGTTCCCGGAGTTGCTGGAGCGCCACCGCCACGCCTTTGAAGAAAAAAGTGAGCTTGGCGCTGGGTTGGAGGTTCTCGTCGGAGGAGTACCCGAAGCCTTCCACCCCCAATTGCACCAGCTCCTCTTTGATGACTGCAGCAATGTCCACGAGGCCCTCTGTCCAGAGCTCCACAGTATCTCTGAGAAGATTCTGGGTTTCGGCAGCCCTCGCAAGCAGCGCCTCGTTGGCCTCGATGTCCTTCTTCAAGTCTGCCTCCCGTTTCCTGGCGCTGTCCAACGTCTCCGTCAAGGTGGCCAGCTTCAGCGTCAGATCGGCGTTGGAATCCTTGGCGGTGCTCAATTCCTTGCCCCTCTCGGCGAGTCGGCCCTGTAGCTCATCGTGGGCAAGGGCATCCTTCTCGCGCTCTAGCTTGAGGGCGGCAAGCTCTTCGCCACCACCCTTCAGATCAGTTTCTAACTGCGCCACCTTTGCCTCCAATTCTTTCTTGGCGGCCTCGGCAGCCACAGCCGTATCCTTTGCCTCTTGGAGCATCCCGCCGAGTGCCCGTTCGCGTGCGGCAAGCTCCTCCTCGTGGCCGTCGAGATTCACTTTCCGCTGAGTCAGCTCGCCTTCTCGCGCGTACAGCTTCTCACCGGTGAGCCGCTGCTGCTCTTCAGCTTCGGCCTTCTCGAGGAGGAAGGCCTTCCGTTCCTCGGCAAGCTGCTCCCGCTCCTCCGCCAAGGCCCGGAGAGTTTCTTGACGAAGACCCCGGAGCTCCTCCGCACGCTTCTCTATGTCCATGCTCGCCCTCGCGGCGAGCGCTTCCCGGGACTCCAACTTGACTTGGCGGGCGCGATAGAGCGCCAGCAGCCTCCGCAGCAGCCGCTCCTCCTCGGGCTCTTCACTGCTGCTTCCCGGCGCATCGACGATCGACAACCCGGCGGAGGCAAGCACCTCTCCATCCAGAGCTTCTCCTTCCACCGGCGCCCTGGAGCTCGACGCCCAGGGGAGCTTGATGAAGATACCCTCGCCAGCCTTCAGATAGGCGCCGGGCTGGGGCTCCTCGGAGCCTAGCGCTGCGGCAGCGGTAGAGGGATCGGCGGTCGGTGCAGCGCCTGACGCTCCTGCGGCCTCAGGGCCGTCAATGCGATCGCCAGATCCCCCGCCAGCTTCCTCGGCGGCAGGCTTGGCGGCCTCTTCGTCGGCGGGCACGTTAGCGCCGGCTCCTTCTTCGGTGGCCACGGCATCATCAGTATTGTCGCGCGCGTCTTCTTCGCCGCCCGCCTCGGTCTCCATCGGATCCGTGGAGGGTGGGTCTGATGACCAAAGAAGAAGGAGAAATCAAACAAGTGTTCGAGAAGAGAAATCAGCAGAAGACTACAAGGAAAGTTTCGGGCAAGAAGGGCTACCTGTGCTAGGATCTGCCTTCGTGGCCTCCACCGCCGGCGGATCATTAGCGTTGTCCCTTGCCGGAGACTCCTCCCTTGCCGGAGGCTCCTCCCTTATCGGAGGACGCTCCCTCGCTGGGGAGTCTGCCCTTGGCGGCGTAGTCGAAGCAGACGACGAGTCGGAGGAGATCACCATGCCCTCCTGACCAAGCTGTTCTGCTCCTACACAAACAAAACAGAGATCGGATGTCAACAAAGGAAAAGAGCAACCACGCGTATCTAGAAGCGGAAAGTAAACCATATGCTTACGCTGGGGGCTGCGCTGGGGGCTGCTCTGCGAAGTGACGGCCGGGTCCGGCAAGGTAGTCTCGGGCACGCCTCCTGTCATCGCAGTGGGCTCGTCCTCGATGACCACCACCTGAGCCTTGGCCCTCTTCGCCGCCCTCTGGGCCAGAGTCCTGAAAAGGAGAGCCCAGGGTGGATCAGATCCGATGCAAGACAAGATCAGCAAGTTGGAGAACTACAAGAACAAGCAAGGGAATCTTACTCTTCTTCCTCTTCCTCATCGGAGCTGAGCGCGGAGAGGTCGAAGTTCGGCCCACCTCCGGCGCGACGAGGTGGAGGAGTGGGATCCCTTGGCCGCTTGGCGGGGACTGTGACGCCAGCCCGAGACGACCCCGCCCCGGTTGCAACTGCGGCGGGAGGCGCCCCCGCGGCAACCGTACTTGCCGCGGTGGAGCGCGTCATGCGGCGCTGCGGCTGCTGACCAGCTTGCCGCCCTGCTGCATCCCCGATCCTGCTGAGGCGCCTTCTTGGCTGCACTGGGGGCTGCGTTCCGGGTCCTGCTCCCGGCAAGCTCCTCGGAGGTGGCGGGCTGCTCGTACCCTCGGCGGGCTCGTTCAACTCGGCGTCGGGCGCGGCGAGCTATTCTTCCTCTTCGGGCTGCTCCCGTTCGGCAATGCTCATCGCCAACGCCGCGTCCGCTTCCTCCACGGTGAACCCGAATTCACCCGCGGCCGCGGCTGCCGCCGCCTCTTCCGCCCTGGTGGCAATGCGCTCCATCTCTTGCTCAGTGGTGTCGCAGGTGAGGAGCTTCTTCTCGTCACCATTGACCGCCACCTCCACGAGGCTGTCAAAGAACTGCTGCACGACGTCGCCGGAGGGCTCTTGCCAAGTTGGAGCGATCCCGTGCGAGTCACACAACGGCATCATTGCGCAGATGCGGTCGCGCGAGGAGTTGTTGCACAGAGGAACGACACCTGCCAGCAATCTGAACCACTCGGGATGTTGTGGGTCATGCTTGAATATCTCCTTAAGCATCCCGTCCAACTCTAGGACGGTGAAATTGAAGTTGAGGCCTGGATGCAACCTCATTATATCCACCGGGCCTCCAAATTCCCAGGCAGGTCTCCCCCTCGCCTGCAGAGGGGCGATGCGCCGGCGAAGGAAATCTGCACCGACAGCTCCTACAGTCAACCCGGCAAGCCTGAGACGCAAGATCCGAGTGGTGGCGATCGTCAGCTTGTCGTCATCCGCGGACAAAGCGCTCCAGTCATTGCCGCGCACTGCTGAGGCTTGGCGCAGGGCGGTGAACGGCTGCGGGCTCTCTTCTACAATCCAGCACCAATCTGCTCTCCACTCGTCCCACTTGCTGCGGAGTTCCCCCTCCAGATAGGTCTCCTTCTTGCCGGCCCGCGAGATCCAGGCAATCCCGCCGGCAAGAGGTTCCCCTCTCTCGACACGAGGCATAAAGAAATGGCGGAAGAGAGCTACGTTGGGGTGGACTCCGACAAAGTTTTCACATAGATGGGCGAAAACTGCCATGGTTAGAACAGTGTTGGGGGTGAAACAAAGGAGGTGGAGTCCGTAGGTGTTCATAATATCACAGAAGAAATCAGAGAATGGCGAGCAGAGCCCGCAGTAGAAGAACACGGCGAAGAAAGGATACCCGTTAGCTGGAGCTGCTCGCGAGGCGACGGCGGAGAGTACCTTGGTGCGGGGATGCGCCCGCGTCTCCGTCGACCAGAAGAGATAGTACCACTCCCTCAGCTCCTCCGCGGAGAGCTCGGGGGGGGGGGGGGGAAGTGGCCCGCTCCTTCCGCAGAGCCTCAAGCTGTTGCGCTTCAGTCGACTTCACAGCTTTCGCGGTCACGGCCTTCATGGCCTTCCCCTTTCCAGGCTTCGGAGGCATGGCGGAGGCGATGGGGGAGATCGACGGCGCTGGTGGTGGCGGCGGCGACGGGAGCGGAGCACTGCCCTCTTTCGACTTTGGAAGCGGAGGGGGGTGGCGGAGGCTTCTGAGATTGCAACAGCGAATGGCGAGGATGGAGGAAATGCCCCTGTTTCCCTTGCTTATAAAGAGGGACGGGGCGGACGTTTCGGCCTTCCAAGTGAACAAACTCCCACAATCTCTCCCACGGCGCCACGTTTGACGCGTGCCGTTCTGGGCGTGCGCGGTGGGAGCAGAGTTAGATTCGGTGTGACCTAGGCCGCGTGTGCCCGTGCACTGTTTTGGGCCTGGCCCAACAGCGCTCGGCACCGTGTATGGCCCAGGCCCGGGGGCTCCTGTCGGTGTACTAGAGTAGGGGTACCCTATTACCCCGAACTCGTGCACGGGCAGTTGCAGCGCCCCGCGGCAAGGCTTGCCGGGTGACCGCCAGGACCCTCCGTGGTTCCCTTGAAGACCATTCAAGAACAAAGTACTCAAACCAAGACCCCGGTAAGAGGAGCTTGCCGGGAAGGCCAACCGAGGCCCCGGCAAGAGGAGCTTGCCGGGAAGAGACAAGACCCCGGCAAGAGGAGCTTGCCAGGAAGGCCACTCAAGACATACCAAGAAAACTTGCCGCGACGCGCCCTGCATCCCGGCAAGATCCAGCGAGCGACAAGCTTCCGGACGCGACAAGACGACGGCCGCGGCAAGGAGCTTGCCGCGGGAAACCCCCACTGCGTGCCCGCGCTCCAGCTCACCTGCTAATGTGTCGCTCTGGGACTCTTCCAGAGCGCACGTGGCGGGAGGCCGTGCAGCTAGGGGTACGTGGTGGCAAGCGGAGATGAAGAGAAGCCCATCGTGGCAAACGGTGGCACTCCTAACGGTCACCTTTTGCACTGTTTAGGAGACTCAGACAGGCATTTAATGCCCTTGTCCCCTGCCGTCAGAGTTAGGTAGGGTGCACTGTATCCACAGTAGCGGTAGCTGCACCTACCGCATCCTGTTCCATTTTTACCCTTCTTGTCTACGTTGCCCCCTGTCGGTGACCCCTTGAGTATAAAGGAGGCCCAAGCGCAACGTAGAAAAGGGTTCCGAGGGTCGGGGAGTTCAGAGACTCGGCTAGCTCGGCTCATTCAACACCATAGACACTCTTACGCTCAGTCTGGCAGCGTCCATCGCTCCTGAGCAAGAATCCAATATACACAAACAAGCAGCAGTAGGGTTTTATGCATCCGTGCGGCCCGAAGCTGGGTAAAAATCTCCCCGCGTGGACTGCCTCGATCCGCTCTTTGTGCGCTCTCCGCCCCCCACCGAACCGAAAAGGGGCCCTGCCCCCATAGGTGTTGGCGGGAATCAGCATCGCCCCCGACACGTGCACTGCCTCGATCCGCTCTTTGTGCGCTCTCCGCCTCCCACCGAACCGAAAGGGGCCCTGTCCCCATAGGTGTTGGTGGATCAGCACCCCCCGACATCTCTGGCGCGCCAGGTAGGGGGCGTCGAGATTGTGCGAACCCGATCCGGCGTGCACGCAAGCTGAATCTTCATCGTCTTCATCGACATGCCACCGAAGAAGAAGGATTCAGAGGCAGCTGTTCCGTCCACGCCAGGGCTCAGCTGTTCTTCATCGTCATGGCTCCTAAGGAGCAGGCGAGCAAAAGAACGACGCCAGTGCGGCAACAGAAAAAGCTAAGTCATGCAAAACTTTAGATATTTCCTTTCTATATAAGGTTATCCGCCTCGGAGATCTTGTTCTTTGTATGGAAAACCTGTGCGCGGAGGAATCAACTCGTAGCTAGTTGCGCCCTTACTTTGTTTCGATTCCGCTCAACAACTTAAGTGAGCTGCTAGCGCCCTTACTTTGCTTCGAGTCCGCTCAGCAACTTAAGTGAGCCGCTAGCGCCCTTACTTTGTTTCGAGTCCGCTCAACAACTTAAGTGAGCTGCAACTAGTTGCGACAAGATTGTTTGTCGGTAGCGACCCCGCCAGCAGGCTGCTGAAGTTCCGCACTCGGCGCTCGCGGCAAGGGTGCCTGCACCAGCAAGTTTCCCTAGAAAGCGTATGGTGGACGTACAAAGAGAGGTTGAACAGGAAGATAGCATGCGCTATTTATTTGAGGTTTCTGCATAGACCTGTATGCCGAGGAGCCTTCTCGGGGCTAGTTGCGCTCCATGTTGCCTCGAGTCCGCTCGGCAACTTGTGCGGTTGCGCTAGAACCAAGAAGGTAAACCTTTCCAGGAGGCATTGTTCCCGAATAGCCGCTAAGGGCCCGTTCCCTCAAGCGCTACTGGCTGGATCGTACGCGCCGGAAAGCATTCCAGCAGGCATAGGGAGTATGCAGCAAAAGTCAAAATTCGCAAGCAAGTTAAGTGCACTTCAGATGCTAATCACTTGTCATGCTTAAATGCAGTTATGGCCCGGGGGCTGGCAACGCCCCTAGGGCCAATCTTTCCGGTAACGATCTTGCCGGGAGCCGGCGTCAAGAACGACGAAGTTCTTCGCCATAAGCCTTTCCGGCAATGATCTTGCCGGGAGCCGGTGTCAAGAACGACGAAGTTCTTCGCCATAAGCCTTTCTGGCAATGATCTTGCCGGGAGCCGGTGTCAAGAACGACGAAGTTCTTCGCCATAAGACTTTCCGGCAACGATCTTGCCGGGAGCCGGTGTCAAGAACGACGAAGTTCTTCGCCATAAGCCTTTCCGGCAATGATCTTGCCGGGAGCCGGTGTCAAGAACGACGACGTTCTTCGCCAAAAGCCTTCCTGGCAACAAGCTTGCCGGAAGCCGGCATCGAGAACGCCAAAGTTCTCTGCCGAAGATAAAAGCCTTCCTGGCAACAAGCTTGCCGGAAGCCGGCATCGAGAACGTCAAAGTTCCCTGCCGAAGATAAAAGCCTTCCTGGCAACAAGCTTGCCGGAAGCCGGCATCGAGAACGTCAAAGTTCTCTGCCGAAGATAAAAGCCTTCCTAGCAACGAGCTTGCCGGAAGCCGGCATCGAGAACGACAAAGTTCTCTGCTGAAGATAAAAAACTTCCTGGCAACAAGCTTGCCGGAAGCCGGCATCGAGAACATCAAAGTTATCTGCCGAAGATAAAAGCCTTCCTGGCAAAAAGCTTGCCGGAAGCCGGCATCGAGAACGTCAAAGTTCTCTGCCGAAGATAAGAGCCTTCCTGGCAACAAGCTTGCCGGAAGCCGGCATCGAGAACGTCAAAGTTCTCTGCTGAAGATAAAAGCCTTCCTGGCAAAGAGCTTGCCGGAAGCCGGCATCGAGAACGACAAAGTTCTCTACCGAAGATAAAAGCCTTCCTGGCAAGCCAGTATCACTGGGGGCTGTGAGTGCCAAGAATCGTCCATGGCAAACCAGAGTTGCCGGGGGTTGCAATATCAGATAAGTCTTTCATCCCTCATCATGCATCCTCTTATGGACTGGGGAATGCGAAACCACGTTTCTTCCCGGAAACTGCCGTGCTCCCTCGACTCTAGGCCCTGGGGCTCGTTCTCGGGGCCAAGTTTGGTCGTAGTCGCGGCAGTAAAGGGATGAAACGAGGAGACCGCACCCACCTCGTTCCTACCTCCGTCAAAAGCGTGAGAAAGGTCGAGCGGCGTGGGAAGGCGGCAGGGCCTATTGCCGGGAGATGAAATGTCTGTCCGAGGGATACCAAGGATTTGCTCCTTGGCGTGGGTTTAACTCACGAGACAAATAACCCGGCAAACATCCCCTTTTCATTAAAAAACATCCCACTCAGTTACAGTCCATAGAGGATGAAAAACATGAAAGAGAGGATTACAAGTTCTAGATACAGCTAAGGCCCGAAGGCTTACAAATTAAAAAGATAAGATGCCCGTAATCCCTTTCCTGTCCCTCTTCTCAGGAGGCAGGTCAAGGAGGTGAAAAGGGCAAAAGGAGCGCCTAGGCGAGCTACGGGTGCCAGAAGACACCAAGAGAACATCCCGGGGGCCGTCCGAAGGCTGGACGGCGATGGCGGCGCTGGAAGCGGGGCTCGAAGACGGCGCGGCAGGACGTCAGCACGCTGTCGAGGGCACCACGCCCTCGTACTCCGACCTGACAGCCTTGTCGCCAGCCCTCTTCCCCTTCCGCAGCCTCCCTACGCCAGCCGCCCAAGGAGACGACCCCGGGGAGTTCAAGAAGCCGGCGACGCGGATGATGGGGTCGCCGGTGCTGCGCAAAGCGGCGCCCGACGCCTAGTCGGACCCGCTACCCTCGTCGTCGCCGTCGCTCCCCTCCTCGTCGCTCTTGCTCGAAGAGGAGCCTTCGCTGTCGGAGGAGCTGTCCACGCAGCACTTCGCCCGAGTGCCGAAGCACCCGAAGGCCTTGACGGAGAGGAGATCACCCTCCATCAACTTAAAATGGAGGGTAAACCCCTCCGTCAAGTTGTGGATGCGGGCGAACGTCTTCCACCCTCGATCAAGATACATCACATTAGGGGCTGGGAATGCAACGCGGACTCGCGTGCCGCTGATCCCACAGCCCCTTATGTGCAGTCTCAGTGTCTCAGGCGGGTCCAACTCCATCGCGCGCGCAAACGGAGCTGGAAGCCGGAGGCGACGACGAGGCGCCCGGCGCAGCCTGACGAAAAACTCGCAAGGGTCGTCCCCTATATGGACCGCCGTGGGGGCAGGAGCCGCCGGCGGAGGTGAAGCTGACGCGCCGCCCCGTCCGCCTCTTCCCCGAGCGCCTCGACCTCGTCCTCGACCTCGTCCGCGACCTCGCCCCCTCCCTCTTCCCCTTATGGCTGGCTCTGCCACCACGGGCGCGGAAGAGGGAGAGATGCGCTGTCTGGCGGCGACCCTCGCCGCCACCGATGAAGGGCCTGGGTTCCCTTTCTCCATGGGAGATGAGAGAAAGGGGAGCAGAAGCTGAAGAAAAGAGAAGATGAGAGAGTGCGGGTTTCTGTGCTCCCATCCCACTCTTTATAAAGGAGCGAGGTGGGGGCTCGGCCGCCCCGCTCAGCGAATCAAGGAACGGGAAGGGCAGGGAGTTGGGGCCAACCCGCTGCCTCTGCTCGCGACGGCCCAGTTTCCCACTCCACCGTCCGTGATCCCAAGCGCATGGGAGCCGCGTGGCGGGGATGCAGAACCAAGGCGACAGATGAGGCGGCCTCGCTCTGCCCCGCGAACGCGGGGAGTGGACGTCCCGAAAACCGCGCACCGGCCCCATCCAGTAAATGCACCGCGCCTCCACGCCTACCTCCGTTTAGGGGGGAGGGCGTGAACCGTCCTCATCATCATGGCCTGACCCATGCTCGAGGGGCTTAGCCCCGCGCACGCCGCCCGCGTCACCCACGACGCCGCATTTGACGCGTGCCGTTCTGGGCGTGCGCGGTGGGAGCGGAGTTAGATTCGGTGTGACCTAGGCCGCGCGTGCCCGTGCACTGTTTTGGGCCTGGCCCAACAGCGCTCGGCACCGTGTATGGCCCAGGCCCGGGGGCTCCTGTCGGTGTACTAGAGTAGGGGTACCCTAGTATCCCGAACTCGTGCACGGGCAGTTGCAGCACCCTGCGGCAAGGCTTGCCGGGTGACTGCCAAGACCCTCCGTGGATCCCTTGAAGACCATTCAAGAACAAAGTACTCAAACCAAGGCCCCGGCAAGAGGAGCTTGCCGGGAAGGCCAACCAAGGCCCCGGCGAGAGGATCTTGCCGAGAAGAGACAAGACCCCGGCAAGAGGAGCTTGCCGGGAAGGCCACTCAAGGCATACCAAGAAAGCTTGCCGCGACGCGCCCTGCGTCCCGGCAAGATCCGGCGAGCGACAAGCTTCCGGACGCGACAAGACGACGGCCGCGGCAAGGAGCTTGCCGCGGGAAACCCCCACTTCGTGCCCGCGCTCCAGCACACCTGCTAACGTGTCACTCTGGGACTCTTCCAAGCACACGTGGCAGGAGGCCATGCAGCTAGGGGTACGTGGTGGCAAGCGGAGATGAAGAGAAGCCCATCGTGGCAAACGGTGGCGCTCCTAACGGTCACCTTTTGTACTGTTTAGGAGACTCAGACAGGCATTTAATGCCCTTGTCCCCTGCCGTCAGAGTTAGGTAGGGCGCACTATATCCACAGTAGCGGTAGCTGCACCTACCGCATCCTTTTCCATTTTTACCCTTCTAGTCTACGTTGCCACCTGTCGGTGACCCCTTGAAAGTATAAAAGGAGGCCCAGGCATAACGTAGAGGAGGTGGGGCCAGTTCGGCTCATTGGAGACACCAGAAACACTCCTACGCTCAGTCTGGTAGCGTCGATCGCTCCTGAGCAAAGATTCAATACACACAAACAAGCAGTAGTAGGGTTTTACGCATCCGTGCGGCCCGAAGCTGGGTAAAATCGCCCGCGTGCACTGCCTCGATCCGCTCTTTGTGCGCTCTCCACCTCCCACCGAACCGAAAGGGGCCCTGTCCCCATAGGTGTTGGTGGATCAGCACCCCCCCCGACATACCGTCGCAGGGCTTCACCTAAGCACTGCTACAATATTATCGAGGACCATGGTGGAAGGGGGCACCGCACACGGCTAAGAATATGATCACATGGATCAACTTGTGTCTCTAGGGGTGCCCCGTGCCTCCGTATATAAAGTCTCAAAGGGGAGCTGGCCGGCCAAGAGGTGGCGCGCC
Organism: Triticum aestivum; assembly: GCF_018294505.1. NCBI lineage: Eukaryota > Viridiplantae > Streptophyta > Magnoliopsida > Poales > Poaceae > Triticum > Triticum aestivum. The sequence continues at coordinate 43,134,519 of NC_057809.1, read as the reverse complement.
AGGAGGAGTCCTACTCCTTCCGGGAGTAGGACTCCCCCCCTTTCCTAGTTGGAATAGGATTCGCAGAGGGGGGAAAAGAGGAGAGAGAGGAGGAAGGGGGGCCGGCCCCCTCTCCTTGTCCTATTCGGACCAAGGGGGGGACGGGCGCGCGTCCCATCTCTGTCCACCTCTCCTCTCTTCCACTAAGGCCCACTAAGGCCCATATACCTCCCGAGGGGTTCCGGTAACCTCCCGGTACTCCGGTAAAATCCCGATTTCACCCGGAACACTTCCGATATCCAAACATAGGCTTCCAATATGTCAATCTTTATGTCTCGACCATTTCGAGACTCCTCGTCATGTCCCTGATCACATCCAGGACTCCGAACAACCTGCGGTACATCAAAATGCATAAACTCATAATATAACTGTCATCGTAACCTTAAGCGTGCGGACCCTACGGGTTCGAGAACAATGTAGACATGACCGAGACACGTCTTCGGTCAATAACCAATAGCGGAACCTGGATGCTCATATTGGCTCCTACATATTCTACGAAGATCTATCGGTCAGACCGCATAACAACATACGTTGTTCCCTTTGTCATCGGTATGTTACTTGCCCGAGATTCGATCATCGGTATCCCATACCTAGTTTAATCTCGTTACCGGCAAGTCTCTTTACTCGTTCCGTAATACATCATCCCGTAACTAACTCATTAGTTGCAATGCTTGCAAGGGTTAAGTGATGTGCATTAACGAGAGGGCCCAGAGATACCTCTCCGACAATCGGAGTGACAAATCCTAATCTCGAAATACGCCAACCGAACATGTACCTTTGGAGACACCTGTAGAGCTCCTTTATAATCACCCAGTTACGTTGTGACGTTTGGTAGCACACAAAGTGTTCCTCCGGCAAACGGGAGTTGCATAATCTCATAGTCATAGGAACATGTATAAGTCATGAAGAAAGCAATAGCAACATACTAAACGATCGGGTGCTAAGCTAATGGAATGGGTCATGTCAATCAGATCATTCAACTAATGATGTGATCCCGTTAATCAAATGACAACTCTTTGTCCATGGTTAGGAAACATAACCATCTTTGATTAACGAGCTAGTCAAGTAGAGGCATACTAGTGACACTCTGTTTGTCTATGTATTCACACATGTATTATGTTTCCGGTTAATACAATTCTAGCAGGAATAATAAACTTTTATCATGATATAAGGAAATAAATAATAACTTTATTATTGCCTCTAGGGCATATTTCCTTCAGTCTCCCACTTGCACTAGAGTCAATAATCTAGTTCACATCGCCATGTGATTTAATAGCAATAGTTCACATCACCATGTGATTAACACCCATAGTCCACATCGATATGTGACCAACACCCAAAGGGTTTACTAGAGTCAGTAATCTAGTTCACATCGCTATGTGATTAACACCCAAAGAGTACTAAGGTGTGGTTATGTTTTGCTTGTGAGATAATTTTAGTCACCGGGTCTGTTATATTCAGATCCGTAAGTATTTTGCAAATATTTATGTCAACAATGCTCTTCACGGAGCTACTCTAGCTAATTGCTCCCACTTTCAATATGTATCTAGATTAAGACTTAGATTCATCTAGATTAGTGTCAAAACTTGCATCGGCGTAACCCTTTACGACGAACCTTTTGTCACCTCCATAATCGAGAAACATATCCTTATTCCACTAAGGATAATTTTGACCACTGTCCAGTGATCTACTCCTAGATCACTATTGTACTCCCTTGCCAAAATCAGTGTAGGGTATACAATAGATCTGGTACACAGCATGGCATACTTCATAGAACCTATGGCTGAGGCATAGGGAATGACTTTCATTCTCTTTCTATCTTCTGCCGTGGTCGGGCTTTGAGTCTTACTCAATTTCATACCTTGTAACACAGGTAAGAACCCTTTCTATGAATGTTCCATTTTGAACTACTTCAAAATCTTGTCAAGGTATGTACTCATTGAAAAAAAAACTTATCAAGCATCGTGATCTATCTCTATAGGTCTTGATGCTCAACATGTATGCAGCTTCACCGAGGTCTTTCTTTGAAAAACTCCTTTCAAACACTCCTTTATGCTTTGCAGAATAATTCTACATTATTTCCGATCAACAATATGTCATTCACATATACTTATCAGAAATGTTGTAGTGCTCCCACTCACTTTCTTGTAAATACAGGCTTCACCGCAAGTCTATATAAATCTATATGCTTTGATCATACTATCAAAGCATTTATTCCAACTCCGAGATGCTTGCACCAGTCCATAGATGGATCGCTGGAGCTTGCTTATTTTGTTAGCACCTTCAGGATTGACAAAACCTTCTAGTTGCATCATATACAACTCTTTGTTTAAGAAATCCATTAAGGATTGCAGTTTTGTTATCCATTTGCCAGATTTCATAAAATGTGGCAATTGCTAACATGATTTGGGCAGACTTTTAAGCATCGATACGAGTGAGAAAATCTCATCGTAGTCAACACCTTGAACTTTGTTGAAAACCTTTTGCGACAATTCTAGCTTTGTAGATAGTAACACTACTATCAGCGTCCGTCTTCCTCTTGAAGATCCATTTATTTTCTATGGCTTGCCGATCATCGGGCAAGTCAACCAAAGTCCATACTTTGTGCTCATACATGGATCCCATCTCAGATTTCATGGCCTCAAGCCATTTTGCGGAATCTGGGCTCACCATCGCTTCTTCATAGTTCGCAAGTTCGTCATGGTCTAGTAACATGACTTCCAGAACAGGATTACCATACCACTCTGGTGCGGATCTCACTCTGGTTTACCTACGAGATTCGGTAGTAACTTGATCTGAAGTTACATGATCATCATCATTAGCTTCATCACTAATTGGTGTAGTAGTCACAAGAACAGATTTCTGTGATGAACTACTTTCCAATAAGGGAGATGGTACAATTACCTTATCAAGTTTTCTACTTTCCTCCCACTCACTTCTTTCGAGAGAAACTCCTTCTCTGGAAAGGATCCATCCTTAGCAAATAATGTCTTGCCTTCGGATCTGTGATAGAGGGTGTACCTAGTAGTCTCCTTTGGGTATCCTATGAAGACATATTTCTCCGATTTGGGTTTGAGCTTATCAGGATGAAACTTTTTCATATAAGCATCACAATCCCAAACTTTAAGAAACGACAACTTTGGTTTCTTGCCAAACCACAATTCAGATTGTGTCGTCTCAACGGACTTAGATGGTGCCCTTTTAAACGTGAATGCAGCTGTCTTTAATGCATAACCCCAAAACGATAGTGGTAGATTGGTAAGAGACATCATAGGTCGCACCATATCTAATAAAGTACGGTTATGACGTTCGGACACACCATTATGCTATGGTGTTCCGGGTGGTGTGAGTAGTGAAACTATTTCACATTGTTTTAATTGAAAACCAAACTCATAACTCAAATACTCTTCTCCACGATCAGATTGTAGAAACTTTATTTTCTTGTTACGATGATTTTCCACTTCACTCTGAAATTCTTTGAACTTTTCAAATGTTTCAGACTTATGTTTCATCAAGTAGATATACTCATATCTGCTCAAACATCTGTGAAGATCAGAAAATAATGATACATGTGACGAGTCTCAATATTCATCGGACTACATACATCGGTATGTATGATTTCCAACAAATTTGTTGCTCGCTCCATTGTTCTGAAGAACGGAGTCTTAGTCATCTTGCCCATGAGGCATGGTTCGCAAGCATCAACTGATTCATAATCAAGTGATTCCAAAAGCCCATTAGCATGGAGTTTCTTCATGCGCTTTACACCAATATGACCTAAACAGTAGTGCCACAAATAAGTTGCACTATCATTATTAACTTTGCATCTTTTGGTTACAATATTATGATTATGTGTATTACTACGATCAAGATCCAACGAACTATTTTCATTGGGTGTGTAACCATATAAGGTTTTATTCATGTAAACAGAACAACAATTTATTCTCTTACTTAAATGAATAACCGTATTACAATAAACATGATCAAATCATATTCATGCTCAACGCAAACACCAAATAACACTTATTTAGGTTCAACACTAATCCCAAAAGTATAGGGAGTGTGTGATGATGATCATATCAATCTTGGAACCACTTCCAACACACATCATCACTTCACTCTTAACTAGTCTCTGTTTATTCTGCAACTCCCGTTTCGAGTTACTAATCTTAGCAACTGAACTAGTATCTATTACTAAGGGGTTTCTATAAACACTAGTAAAGTACACATCAATAACATGTATATCAAATATACTTATGTTCACTTTGCCATCCTTATTATCCGCCAATCACTTGGGGTAGTTCTGCTTCCAGTGACCAGTCCCTTTGCAGTAGAAGCACTTAGTCTCAGGCTTAGGATCAGACTTGGGCTTCTTCACTTGAGCACCAACTTGCTTGACGTTCTTCTTGAAGTTCCCCTTCTTCCCTTTGACCTTTTCTTGAAACTAGTGGTCTTGTCAACCATCAACACTTGATGTTTTTCTTGATTTCTACCTTCGTTGATTTCAGCATCATGAAGAGCTTGGGAGTTGTTTCCGTTATCCCTTGCATATTATAGTTCATCACGAAGATCTACTAACTTGGTGATGGTGACTAGAGAATTCTGTCAATCACTATCTTATCTGGAAGATTAACTCCCACTTGATTCAAGCGATTGTAGTACCCAGACAATCTGAGCACATGCTCACTAGTTGAGCGATTCTCCTCCATCTTTTAGCTATAGAACTTGTTGGAGACTTCATATCTCTCAACTCGGGTATTTGCTTGAAATATTAACTTCAACTCCTGGAACATCTCATATGGTCCATGACGTTCAAATCTTTGAAGTCCCGATTCTAAGCCATTTAAGTATGGTGCACTAAACTATCAAGTAGTCATCATATTGAGCTAGCCAAACGTTCATAACATCTGCATCTGCACCTGCAATAGGTCTGTCACCTAGCGGTGCATCAAGGACATAATTCTTCTATGCAGCAATGAGGATAAACCTCAGATCACGGATCCAATCCGCATCATTGCTACTAACATCTTTCAACACAATTTTCTCTAGGAACATATCAAAATAAACACAGGGAAGCAACAACGCGAGCTATTGATCTATAACATAATTTGAAAAATACTACCAGGACTAAGTACATGATAAATTTAAGTTCAATTTAATCATATTACTTAAGAACTCCCACTTAGATAGACTTCCCTCTAATCCTCTAAGTGATTACGTGATCCAAATCAACTAAACCATGTCTGATCATCACGTGAGATGGAGAAGTTTCATTGGTGAACATCGCTATGTTGATCATATCTACTATATGATTCATGCTCGACCTTTCAGTCTCCATGTTCCGAGGCCATATCTGTATATGCTTGGCTCGTCAAGTATAACCTAAGTATTCCGCGTGTGCAAATGTTTTGCAACCGTTGTATTTGAACGTAGATCCTATCACACCCGATCATCACGTGGTGTCTCGGCACGAAGAACTTTCGCAACGGTGCATACTCAGGGAGAACACTTCTTGATAATTAGTGAGAGATCATCTTATAATGCTACCGTCAATCAAAGCAAGATAAGATGCATAAAAGATAAACATCACATGCAATCAATATAAGTGATATGATATGGCCATCATCATCTTTGTGCTTGTGATCTCCATCCTCGAAGCACCGTCGTGATCACCATCGTCACCGGCGCGACACTTGATCTCCATCGTAGCATCGTTGTCTTCTTGCCAATCTCATGCTTCCACGACTATCGCTACCGCTTAGTGATAAAGTAAAACATTACAGCGCGATTGCATTGCATACAATAAAGCGACAACCATATGGCTCCTGCCAGTTGCCGATAACTCGGTTACAAAACATGATCATCTCATACAATAAAATTTAGCATCATGTCTTGACCATATCACATCACAACATGCCTTGCAAAAACAAGTTAGATGTCCTCTACTTTGTTGTTGCAAGTTTTACGTGGCTGCTACGGGCTTAAGCAAGAACCAATCTTACCTACGCATCAAAACCACAATGATAGTTTGTCAAGTTGGTGCTGTTTTAACCTTCGCAAGGACCGGGCGTAGCCACACTCGGTTCAACTAAAGTTGGAGAAACTGTCACCAGCTAGCCACCTTTGTGCAAAGCACGTCGGGAGAACCGGTCTCGCGTAAGCGTACGCGTAATGTCGGTCTAGGCCGCTTCGTCCAACAATACCGCCGAACCAAAGTATGACATGCTGGTAAGCAGTATGACTTATATCGCCCACAACTCACTTGTGTTCTACTCGTGCACATAACATCAACACATAAAACCTAGGCTCTGATACCACTATTGGGTTTCATAGTAATTTCAAAAAAATTCCTACGCACACGCAAGATCATGGTGATGCATAGCAACGAGAGGGGAAGAGTGTGATCTACGTACCCTTGTAGATCAACAACGGAAGCGTTAACTTGGTTGATGTAGTCGTACGTCTCCACGGTTCGATCGATCAAGCACCGAAACTATGGCACCTCTGAGTTCTAGCACACATTCAGCTCGATGACGATCCCCGGACTCCGATCCAGCAAAGTGTCGGGGAAGAGTTCCGTCAGCACGACTGTGTGGTGACGATCTTGATGTACTACCGTCGCAGGGCTTCGCCTAAGCACTGCTACAATATTATCGAGGACCATGGTGGAAGGGGGCACCGCACACGGCTAAGAATATGATCACGTGGATCAACTTGTGTCTCTAGGGGTGCAACGTGCCTCCGTATATAAAGGCTCAAAGGGGGGGCTGGCCGGCCAAGAGGTGGCGTGCCAGGAGGAGTCCTACTCCTTCCGGGAGTAGGACTCCCCCCCTTTCCTAGTTGGAATAGGATTCGTAGAGGGGGGAAAAGAGGAGAGAGAGGAGGAAGGGGGGCCGGCCCCCTCTCCTTGTCCTATTCGGACCAAGGGGGGGACGGGCGCGCGGCCCATCTCTGGCCACCTCTCCTCTCTTCCACTAAGGCCCACTAAGGCCCATATACCTCCCGGGGGGTTCCAGTAACCTCCCGGTACTCCGGTAAAATCCCGATTTCACCCGGAACACTTCCGATATCCAAACATAGGCTTCCAATATATCAATCTTCATGTCTCGACCATTTCGAGACTCCTTGTCATGTCCGTGATCACATCCGGGACTCTGAACAACCTTCGGTACATCAAAATGCATAAACTCATAATATAACTGTCATCGTAACCTTAAGCATGCGGACCCTACGGGTTCGAGAACAATGTAGACATGACCGAGACACGTCTCCGGTCAATAACCAATAGCGGAACCTGGATGCGCATATTGGCTCCTACATATTCTACGAAGATCTTTTATCGGTCAGACCGCATAACAACGTACGTTGTTCCCTTTGTCATTGGTATGTTACTTGCCCGAGATTCGATCGTCGGTATCCCATACCTAGTTTAATCTCGTTACCGGCAACTCTCTTTACTCGTTCCATAATACATCATCCCGCAACTAACTCATTAGTTGCAATGCTTGCAAGGCTTAAGTGATGTGCATTAACGAGAGGGCCCAGAGATACCTCTCCAACAATCGGAGTGACAAATCCTAATCTCGAAATACGCCAACCGAACATGTACCTTTGGAGACACCTGTAGAGCTCCTTTATAATCACCCAGTTACGTTGTGACGTTTGGTAGCACACAAAGTGTTCCTCCGGCAAACGGGAGTTGCATAATCTCCTAGTCATAGGGACATGTATAAGTCATGAAGAAAGCAATAGCAACATACTAAACGATCGGGTGCTAAGCTAATGGAATGGGTCATGTCAATCAGATCATTCAACTAATGATGTGATCCCGTTAATCAAATGACAACTCTTTGTCCATGGTTAGGAAACATAACCATCTTTGATTAACGAGCTAGTCAAGTAGAGGCATACTAGTGACACTCTGTTTGTCTATGTATTCACACATGTATTATGTTTCCGGTTAATACAATTCTAGCATGAATAATAAACTTTTATCATGATATAAGGAAATAAATAATAACTTTATTATTGCCTCTAGGGCATATTTCCTTCACAGACCACGCCGAGCCGTAGTACCGGATATACACCCTTCTTTATGGTGTATGGCGCAAAGGCAGTCTTGTCCTGTGACATAATTCATGACTCACCTCGGGTGCGCATGTACGAAGAAAGAGAAGCCGAGCTTGATTAGCAGAACAGTCTGGACACCTTGGAGGAGGAGCGCGATGTAGCCAAAGCTCGTTCCGCATTTTATCAGCAACAGGCTCGCAGATACCAAAGCAGAGAAGTACGAGCCAAAACTTATAACGTTGGCGAACTAGTTCTATGCCTGCCGGATAAGAAAAAGAACAAGCTCGAGCCCAAATGGGAAGGTCCCTTCATTGTTGACCAAGTTCTGACCGGTGGAGCGTACCGACTGCGGGATGCATCGACTAGTCGACTCGAGCCGAACCCATGGAACGCGGCCAGGCTCCGAAGATTCTACGCCTAGCGCCGGACCCTATGTTCGTCCCCTCCCCTTGTCCATTTTTTGCATGTACATTATCTGTCTTGTTTTTCTTTCTTCCTTTCTGTTATTATTTCTCTACTCCTTTAAGGGCCAACTTGTGCCTCGCTTGCACATTATAGATGCACTAGCCGCGCTCATAATACCTGGGGGCTTCTTTCACAGAAGCTTAATTATTTATCTGGGCCTCAGGCCCCGAACATGTGTCATGCTTCCGCATGTACCTTTTTTCGCCATTATATGCATCGATATGACTTAAGTTTTGGCCAAGATGGGTTGCCTGGCTCTTGTATATATGCCCTATGTTCCCGTTAATTTGGCTAGGGCCTAAGGGGAGCACCTCTGCGATTGCTACTACCGGGTCAGCCGGACGTGTACCTCAGACTGGGTGAAGCCGAAAGCTAGCGTTCTTAAGGGAATATTTGGTCGGTCAACAAAAGATGATTTTTATTTATTGTCCATATCTGCCCCCAGATGTTTTTCCTGCGTTTCCTATCGCAGTCGGGACCTGCACTTTAGGGCATGCTTACCCATGGAAAGGAACCCTTAACGGAACTATTCTCCCTGGAAGATGTTTCTTACTGCCCATGTAATATAACATAACTAGTTGGGCACTTGTCTGTTCAAGCACTTATGACCCCTACGCTTGGTCTCCACGCATGCCCCGGTTCTTATATAACTGCGCGGGTATTCGGATACACACCGGACTATCGGGTCCTGAGGTTGAAGCGAAAAGGTCCGCCAAGACAAATGATCTACAATCCGGCTAGAAGGCATTATACATGTCACTTTCATTACATAGTCATGCAGACTGACTAAATTCCTCTTCTATACCATCCAACAGGCGGTCTAGCTTACAATCCTGTTGGGAGTACTTTGCGGCTAATTCTACTTGCCCATAAAGTAAGCTAACGGGGATTTCTTTTCCGTCGGGCCCCACAGGTCCAACCTCGGCCATGTGATTTGGGTCTGCCTTGGTATACCGTGTCTTCACCATGGCCCAGGCTTCTCTGGCACCCTGTCGGCAAGCTGATATCTTCCATAATCGGAAACGCCACCGTGCTCCCTTGAGCTTCTCCGCAAGCTCTACAACGCCCTCTGGCAGGGAGACGGATGGCCACAAGGCCTGGGCAACACCCTGCATCACCTGTCGAACTTGTTCGTGCAGATGTGACAGCTCGGATAGAAGATCACCCGCAGACCCGAGCATTTCCTCCGCGGGATGACCCGTCAGCATACCTATAGACATAACGATGTTAGTCGGCTTCTTCGCCGAACTCCTTTAAAAGGATTCGTTCAAGCACTTACTGAAAATGCCGCGCCGAAGCCGCTTATTCTCCTTCTCGGAGTCTACAAGCTGGCGCTGAACGTCTTTCAGTTCCACGCTCAGCTTAATAATGGCGTCTTGGAGATTGTTTTTCTCCCGCCTAACCTCAGTTGGCACGCGTTTGCCAGCCTCTAGCTGTCGCATAACATGCTGGTCCTCCGAATTTTCTTCGGATTCATCTGCAACATCTGTTGTTAGATCTGCAGCCATGCCGCACATTATATGGTAACCATCATTCTTTAAAGTAAATGTTACCAGCGGGTGACTTTTTTGGTTCCTGCAATGCGGCCACAGCAGCCCGCAGTTGGGTCTTGCATTCCTCTAGCTCCTGTGACAGCCTAGTATTCTTCTCTGTAAGAACATGCACAATAAAGATGATCCTTAAATCAGTTCTGCTAAATGTTTCAAGTCTCAGGGGCTACTGATACATATAAATCGTCAGATTTACTTACCCATACATCCTTTACATACTGATCCGTGGCTCTGGCTAGACCATCTTGAGCAGCTCGGAGGTACGCCTCTCCCGAATTGAAGGCATCAAATGCCTCTGGTGAGAAACAAGCGTCACGGAGTATGGCCCGACGGCGCCTATGATTCATGGCGCTTTCCACCTCTGAGTTTGTAGCGGATAATCTATATGCATCCTCTGTAGGGGGATTATCCGGCGCCCGCCCCATATCGGCTTCCGCCTCTATGTCCGGTCCTGGCGCCCGGCTGGTGGAAGCGTGATTAGTAACATCGTTAGACATATTCCAGCGAGCGTTTTTCCTGTTAAAGAAACAAGGGCGTCATTATATTTCGAGAAAGACAACAACCACGGAGCGGGGTTTGTTATACCTTTGCGCCGGCATCTCCGTCCTGACCGCCTTCCTTTTTGGCCTACCCGGCCTCTGTGCCTCCTGTTGGCGCGTTGCTGCGGGTTCGGCAGGGCGTCCCGAATGCCTTCCCTGTAAAAATGCCATGTGTATATGGTGGGTGAAGTGTCTAGAAGGGGATCCTAGTTTTGGAGTTGGGATTTTTGGTTTTTCTTACGTGCGATGCAGGGAGCAGTTCGGGATAGTCGGTCGTAATGGCCACCATGGTATCGTTGCAGCTTAACTGATAGAACTGCCGATCTATCAGCTCCACGAATATAACCGAATCTTCTTCAAGTCCGGAGTCGAGGGCCCGGTCAGGGTCCTCTGGTTGTGGAGAAGGGTTGTTGACCTCCTTTATGGCTTTTCGCAGTTCCAGCCGCAAAGTGGCAAGGTGAATACTTATGACAAATAATGCGGGGAAAATGGGAGCAGGGAGATATAACTTACCCAGCTTGGAGGATTGTACATGGATAATCCATCCCGTGGCTTGATGCGGGTGAACTCCTCTTCCTCACCCTTGAATAACTCGGACAGAATTTTCGCTAAAGCGACAGCATTGTCCGGACCCTTACGCCCGCAGCGGGTGGCGTCATCCGCCCCGTTATAACACCACAACGGGTGCCCACGATATTGAAGTAGTTGCACTCCCCGCATTATGCAAATCGACATAACTTCGATTATTGTCAATCCTGATTGAGCCAGTGCTTTGATCTGGTTCATCAGATAGAGGACTTCTCTGTTGTCTTCCACCTGGGGGCTCCATGGGCGCCAACTTCGGTGCTTCTTCAGAGGAGCATTGTTGAACTCAGGAACACCCCGCCGAACAGGGTCCGGAAGGGGAACATCCTCCATATAAAACCATTCTGAAGGCCAGTTTTCGGACGACTTCTTTGGGGTACCGGACAGGTATTCGGTATCGGCGCTGCGCCATATTTCGACTCCGCCCACTTGATAAAGTGATCCCCTCTGTGTGCGAGGGACGAGGCAAAATAGCCTTTTCCATAGCTCGAAGTGAGCCTCGCATCCCAGGAACAACTCGCAGAGAGCAACATAGCCGGCGATATGTAGAATGGAGGCAGGGGTCAAATTGTGTAATTGGAGGTCGTAGAACTCCAGGAGCCTGCGGAGGAACGGATGAATTGGAAATCCGAGTCCCCTTAGTAAATAAGGAACAAGGCAGACCCGTTCCCCCATGGAGGGACAGGGAAAGCTCTATGCTTGCTCCCCGCCATTGTAGGTGGCAAGCCCGGCTCGAACAGGCACCATATACGCCGGAGGGAGAAATCCCTTGGTCTGTAGTTCGACCAATCGACTGTGTGGGACGGAACACCTCTCCCAATCACCGGGCTTAGGGCTACGGGGGCGGGAGGAGGAGCTGCGGAGGTCGGCCATGCTAGAATGGATCTTTCTGAAACGCACTCTGATGGATTCTCGCTGAGGGGAGGATGGTGTGGATCGGATCTAAGATTCCCTATCCCTTTAATAGACAATTTATTTATCTGGCTAGGGGGGCAAATGTAAAAATGCCCCGGCGCCTCGTATTCATTCAACGCATGGGAGATAGCCCTTATTGGGCACAGAAGCCAAGAGGTTCAACATTTATGGGGTCGGACACTGCTTACAGACACTTGGAAATTGGAGAAGAACCCGCCTTGCAATGCCGAAGACAATACTGCGCGCCGGACTCATCGTCATTGAAGCCTGGTTCGGGGGCTACTGAGGGAGTCCAGGATTAGGGGGTATCCGGACAGCCGGATTATATCCTTCGGCCGGACTGTTGGACTATGAAGATACGAGATTGAAGACTTCGTCCCGTGTCCGGATGGGACTCTACTTGGCGTGGAAGGCAAGCTAGGCAATACGGATATGCATATCTCCTCCTTTGTAACCGGCCTTGTGTAACCCTAGCCTCCTCTGGTGTCTATATAAACCGGAGGGTTTTAGTCCGTAGGACAACATACAATCATACCATAGGCTAGCTTCTAGGGTTTAGCCTCTCTGATCTCGTGGTAGATCAACTCTTGTAATACTCATATCATCAAGAATAAATCAAGCAAGACATAGGGTTTTACCTCCATCAAGAGGGCCCGAACCTGGGTATAACATCATGTCCCCTGCGTCCTGTTACCATCCGCCTTAGACGCACAGTTCGGGACCCCCTACCCGAGATCCGCCGGTTTTGACACCGACAGGGCCTTTTCCGGAGCTCCGTCGGAGGGGGCATCAATCATGGAGGGCTTCTACATCAACACCATAGCCTCTCCGATGAAGTGTGAGTAGTTTACTTCAGACCTTCGGGTCCATAGTTATTAGCTAGATGGCTTCTTCTCTCTTTTTGGATCTCAATACAAAGTTCTCCCCCTCTCTTGTGGAGATCTATTCGATGTAATCCTCTTTTGCGGTGTGTTTGTTGAGACCGATGAATTGTGGGTTTATGATCAAGTTTATCTATGAACAATATTTGAATCTTCTCTGAATTCTTTTATGTATGATTGGTTATCTTCGCAAGTCTCTTCAAATTATCAGTTTGGTTTGGCCTACTAGATTGATCTTTCTTGCAATGAGAGAAGTGCTTAGATTTGGGTTCAATCTTGTGGTGTCCTTTCCCAGTGACAGTAGGGGCAGCAAGGCACATATTGTATTGTTGCCATCGAGGATAACAAGAAGGGTTTATATCATATTGCATGAGTTTATCCCTCTACATCATGTCATCTTGCTTAAAGCGTTACTCTGTTCTTTTTGAACTTAATACTCTAGACGCATGCTGGATAGCGGTCGATGTGTGGAGTAATAGTAGTAGATGCAGGCAGGAGTCGGTCTACTTGTATCGGACGTGATGCCTATATACATGAGCATACCTAGATATTCTCATAACTATGCTCAATTCCGTCAATTGCTTAACAGTAATTTGTTTACCCACCGTAATACTTATGCTCTCGAGAGAAGCCACTAGTGAAACCTATGGCCCCCGGGTCTATTTTCCATCATATTAATCTTCCGTGAACAAGCTATTTCATTCTCCATTTATTTTTCTTTCTTTACTTTGCATCTTTATCATAAAAATACCAAAAATATTATCTTATCATATCTATCAGATCTCACTTTCGTAAGTGACCGTGAAGGGATTGACAACCCCTCTATTGTGTTGGTTGCGAGGATTTTATTTGTTTGTGTAGGTGCGAGGGACTCGTGCGTGGCCTCCTACTGGATTGATACCTTGGTTCTCAAAAACTAAGGGAAATACTTACGCTACTTTATTGCATTACCCTTTCCTTTTCAAGGGAAAAACCAACGCAGTGCTCAAGAGGTAGCAGCCACAAACGCCGATGATTGGCTCATGGACATCTGCAACCATTTTGAATGTAGCAATGTCAATCCTGAGAACTTTGTCAAGTTTGCTTCGTTTCAACTCAAGGACCAAGTTGCTGATTGGTATCAACAATACAAAGATTCCAGAGGAGGTCGTGTGATTGCCTGGGATGATTTCTGCCGAGACTTCAAAGCTCATCATATTCCAACTAGTGTTGCTAAGAGCAAGCGTGAGGAGTTCTGCAATCTCAAGCAAGGCAGCATGTCCGTGTATCAATACAATATCCAGTTTCAGAAACTTGCTCGCTTCGCTAAAAAAGACGTTCTTGACGAAAAGAGTATGATTTTTCAATTCAGAGGTGGTCTCAAAGAAGATCTGCAGTTAGCTCTCGTGCTTCTTGAGCCGACTAAGTTCGATCAATTCTATAACATGGCACTCAAGCAAGAAGCTGCTCAACTCAAGTGTGAGGCTTCAAATAAGAGAGTCAGGGACGCAGTTCAATCTTCTTCTTCATGACAAGTGGAAGCTAAGCAACAGAAGTTCTGGCTTCCGCTTCCTCCTCCATTTCGTCAGCCCTACCAGCAGAAGAGCAAAGGTGGCCATGGATCTTCCCACCCACCCAACCCAGGCTATCAGAACAAAGCTCAGTCTCAAGCTCCAAGGTCTAGTGCTCCTTATCATTGTCCGCTCTCAGAAGTGACTTGCAACAAGTGTCAGCAGAAAGGGCACTATGCAAACAAGTGCTTCAACCAAAGGCGCCTTCCGCCTCCTCCTCCTGTAAGATCTTCAAGCAATGCAATGGTCAAGCATAATCCCAAGCATGCTAAGGTGAACATGATGAACGCAGCTCAGGCAGAGGATTCTTCAGAAGTGATCATGGGTAATCTTCCAGTTAATGATATTCCTGCAAAAGTTTTATTCGATATTGGTGCATTGAATTCTTTCATGTCATATCCATTTGCATCGAAGCACGATTTTGATACAGAGGCTTTACCTAAAGCATTGAAAGAGATTTCTCCGGCTAAGCGTTTGAGCTCTAGCATGTTGGTTCTGAATGTCGGTGTCAAGATGGGCAACTATAAATTTCTGTCTTCTCCAATTGTTCTTGGTGACTCGGATATTGATCTAATTCTTGGGATGGACTGGCTTTCTAAGCACAAGGCTCAACTTGATTGTGCTGCCAGGGAAATTCAATTGACACACTCTTCTGATGATGTGATCATCTATGCCGCTCGGGACGAAACCATTCGACTGTTTTCTCTCAATGAGAAGGGCGAGTTGAATGCCATCTCTCAGAATCCAATCATTTGTGAATACCAAGACATCTTTCCAGAAGAGCTTCCGAGAATGCCTCCTCACCGGCCAGTTGAATTCGTTATCGATCTTGAGCCTGGCACGGAACCCGTTTGCAAGCGTCCTTACATGCTTGGACCAGAGGAGTTGAAGGAATTGAAGAAACAACTCGATGAACAAGAGCGTCTGGGTCTGATCAGACCGAGTTCATCTCCATGGGGTTGTGGTGTTCTTTTTGTTCGGAAGAAGGATGGAACAGACCGACTCTGCGCCGACTACCGTCCATTGAACAAGAAGACAATTAAGAACAAGTATCCACTTCCCAACATCAATGAGATATTCGAGCAACTTAAAGGTGCCAAAGTATTCTCCGAGCTTGACCTCCGTATGGGTTATCATCAGATTCGCATTCGTGAAGAAGATATCCCCAAGACAGCATTCAGAACAAGCTATGGTTCTTATGAATATACTATCATGTCTTTCGGCCTTGTCAATGCTCCTCCAACGTTCTCTCGCATGATGAACTTCATCTTCAACCCTTACACAAATGATTTCGTTTTGGTGTATCTCGACGATATCTTGGTCTTCTCCAAGAATAAGAAGGATCATGCCAAGCATCTGAGGTTGGTGCTCGACAAACTCAGAGAGCATCAATTCTATGCGAAGTTTTCCAAGTGTGAGTTCTGGCTTGATGAAGTTCTCTACCTTGGTCATATCATCTCCGCCAAAGGCATCGCTGTTAATCCCGAGAAGGTGTCTGCAATTGTGAATTGGGAACCTCCTCAGAATGTCAAGCAGCTCCGCAGTTTTCTTGGGCTTGCAAGCTATTGTTGAAGATTCGTTGAGAATTTCTCAAAGATTGCAAAGCCTCTTTCCAACCTCCTCCAGAAGCATGTCAAGTATGTCTGGACACCTGAGTGTGATGTTGCTTTCAACACCCTCAAAGAGAAGCTAGTCACAGCTCCTATCTTGACTCCTCCTGATGAATCCAAGCCATTTGAAGTTTTCTGTGATGCCTCTTTGCAAGGTCTTGGTGCTGTGTTAATGCAAGAGAAGAAAGTTGTGGCTTATACCTCTCGTCAGTTGAAGCCCAATGAAAGGAACTACCCCACTCACGATCTTGAGTTGGCGGCAGTTGTTCATGCATTATTAACATGGAGACATCTATTGTTGGGAAGGAAAGTGGACATTTTCACAGATCACAAGAGCCTCAAGTACATCTTCACTCAACCCAACCTCAACCTCAGGCAGACTCGTTGGGTTGAAATGATTCAAGAATACAATCCGAGTATTGAATATACTCCAGGCAAGACCAATGTCATTGCAGATGCTTTGAGCAGGAAGGCTTATTGCACGAGCTTAATTCTCAAGCCCTTCCAACCGGACCTTTGTGAAGCTTTCCGCAAACTGAATCTCCAAGTTGTTCCTCAAGGCTTTCTTGCTAACCTTTAAGTCTCTCCTACTTTGGAGGATCAAATTCGTGAGGCACAACTCCTATATACCATGGTGAAGAAGGTGAAACATGGGGTTGCCAAGGGTCTATCCAAATACAAGTGCTATCGCATTGATGACAAAGACACTCTATTCTTCGAGGACCGGATTGTGGTTCCTAAAGGTGATCTAAGGAAAGTCATAATGAATAAGGCGCACAATTCTCTTTTGTTCATTCATCCTGGAAGTACGAAGATGTACCATGACCTCAAGCAGCCATATTGGTGGACTCTAATGAAGAGAGAGAATGCTTAGTTCATGAATGAATGTGATATCTGCCGAAGGGTAAAAGCAGAGCACCAACGACCAACTGGTCTCCTCCAAAGTCTTGCTATTCCAGAATGGAAGTTTGACCATATTGAAATAGGCTTCGTTATTGGATTTCCTAAGTCCAAGCATGGGAATGATGCTATCTTCGTTTTCATCGACAAGCTTACAAAAGTGGCTCATTTCCTTCCAATCAAAGAATCTATCACAGCTGCTCAGCTGGCAGAGCTATACACCTCCAGGATTGTCTCCTTGCACGGTATTCCACAATTGATCTCTTCAGACCGCAGAAGCATTTTCACTTCTAAGTTTTGGGACTCCTTCCAGAAGGCCATGGGCACCAATATTCATTTCAGCACAGCTTTCCATCCTCAAACAAGTGGCCAAGTCGAGCGAGTAAACCAAATCCTTGAGGATATGCTCAGGGCTTGTGTCATCTCTTTCGGTATGAAGTGGAAAGATTGTCTCCATATGTCGAGTTCTCCTACAACAATAGCTTCCCAGCGAGTTTGGGCAAGGCCCCATTCGAAATTCTCTATGGCAGGAAGTGTCGTACTCCTCTCAATTGGTCAGAGACTGGTGAACGCCAACTTCTTGGCAACGACTTGATCACAGAAGCTGAAGAAATGTGTAAAGTCATCCATGAAAATCTCAAAGCCGCGTAATCGTGCAAGAAGAGTTACTAAGATAGCAAGCACCGTGACATGGCTTTCGAGATCGGAGAACATGTCTACCTCCGCGTCTCTCCAATGAAAGGCACCCGTCGCTTTGGTATCAAAGGGAAGCTTGCCCCGAGATACGCGGGTCCTTTCAAGATCATTGGCAAAAGAGGTGACCTCGCCTATCAACTTGAGCTTCCGTCCAACTTCGCAAATGTGCATGATGTGTTTCATGTGTCATAGCTTCACAAGTGCTTCAAGACTCCTGAGCGCACTATCAACTTCGAAGAGATTGATCTTCAAGAAGATTTGTCTTATCATGAGCATCCCGTTGCTATTCTTGAAGAAACCGAGCGCAAGACTCGCAACAAGTAAATCAAATTCCTGAAAGTGAAGTGGTGACACCATTCGGACCGAGAAGCCACCTGGGAATGCGAGGATCACCTCCGTTCCAAATATCCAGAGTTCTTTCAGTCCTAGATCTCGGGACGAGATCCTTTTGTAGTGGTGGAGTGTTGTAACACCCCAGATGTAACTTTCCATATTTATAACTCCGACTCTTGCCATTTTCGGCTTTATGATATGATATTCCCTTCGTGGTTAGGTTTTTGTCTTCGTTTTGTATTTTGTTCATCTCATGCATTTCATATCATGTCATCATGTGCATCGCATTTGCATTCGTGTTCGTCTTATGCATCCGAGCATTTTCCCCATTGTCCGTTTCGCAATCCGACACTCCCACGTGCACCCGGCGCACCCCTCTTGTCTCTTTCGTGAGTGGGAGAAAACTTTCTCGGAATGGGCCGAGATTTGTCGAGTGTCCTTGGTACACCACCGGTAGACCGTCTATCAAATTTTGTTCCACTTGGAGGTCGTTTGATGCCCCAACGGTTAACCAGGTAACCGTAAAAGCCTCTTTGTGTTGCAGCCCAACACCCCTCCAAAACAGCACAATAACATCTAAACTACCCCCCATGTTCTCCGCCATTGGATCACAATCGTGTGAGTGAAAACCGCACCTCAGATGGACTCTCCTAGCTCCCTCTACTTATAAATAAACACCTTTCCCCGAATTTTCGTAGTCCAAACCCTAGCCCCGCTCCTCGCCACCTGACACCTCCGGACCACGCCGGACACGTCCGCCCGCCACCCCGAGCCAACCAAGAGGCAACACCTGTCCTTCACCGCCGCCCCCGCGCCGCCGGCCCGCGGAGCCCATCATGGGCCCGCTCGGGCCCGGATACCGCCGTGCTGCCCCGCGTCTCCTGTCCCGGCTTCGCCGCCCCACCGCACGTCGCCTACCCGCCGCCCGCGCTCCACCCCGCCTCGCGCGCAGCCGCACGTCGCCAGCCCCGCTGACTGCGCACCACCGACACCTTGTCCACCGCCCGCGCACCACTGTTGCCTCGCTCGTCGCCCGCGCCCGCTGCGGCGACGCCCGGCCGCCGCCGTCACCGGAGCTGCGCGCCGCCCTCGCCGGAGCTCCGCCTCCACCGGATTCGGGAGAGGTGGACGAGATCCACCGGTCCCGGGAACCGAACGCCACCCCGACCTGGACATCCTCATCCCCGTACGGCTCCGTCCCGATTTCATCCGAGGGTATATTTTATCTAAGTCCTGGAGATCCCTATCCTTTTTATGCCTCCTTTATCATGTCGTATCTCGATGACCGTGGCTCCAAATCATGCATATGATATGTCGAAATGTTCATCCCGTTGAGCTCTTCATGTAGTAGCATTTGCATGCATGTTACTGTCCATTATGATGCCATTTTCATCGTTGCAAGAGTGCTATAAAATGTAAACTGCTGGGTCTTATCAAAACATGGTGATTTGTCATTTTTGTTGCATTTGGTGTGTGCATCCTATGAGCATGAGGTCTACATGTCTTTTGAACTACAACATGCCATCTTTACAGGGGTGCAAGTTTTGTATTTTTTGAGGAATGTGGTGACTAGCACAATCATGCAAAGTAGGCTCCATGATGTTACTATTTTCAGGGACTTAGGATTTTGCTAAGTCCTTTTCCTGTTGTTATTTTGATGCCATGTAAACTTGATGATACCATGAGATCCATGCTTATTTTGAGATACTTCAGTAAGGATGTTTTGAAAACATGGTTATGCTCTATCGATTCATGCCTCTGGTTGAAATTATGGAGTGCTCTAGCATGTCATTCGCTTGCTCTACTTTTGCTATATATTGTTCCTGGCAGTTTGTTAACATGTTAATCCATATTGCCATGGTTGTTGCTAGTGATGCATGTACCCTATGAACTTGCTCTTGTCATGTTTAGCTTCATGAACATGTCTTATTACTGTTGGTATGCTTGTGTTGTCATGTAATGCTTGGTGGTGAGTGGCATGAGCTCGCAAAGTTGCTATCATGTTCTAAAATTCCACTGAGTCTGAAACTGTTAATAAAACTTGCTATGTTTACATGGGTGCCATCATATCTTCTGTGCCTTTTTGGCTCATGTCCAGTAAGGAAGTTTTGTTCTATGAATTTAGTAGAATCATGCCATGCCTTTGTTTGCTATGATATGTTCCTGTAGCATGTTGTTTGCTTGCTCTAAACATTGCTTCCTGATGTTGTTTTTGACATGTTAGTATTTTCACTAAGTCTGTGAAGCTGAAATCTGTTCCACTTTTGTCATGCTTGTTTGAACCCGTTCTAGTGTGATTTAGTTGTAGCTCAGTGTTCATATTTTGTCAAGCATCTCTTGGACATCACTGCCATATGCTTTGTTGCTATGTTGGAGTGCAGTAGCTTAATTTCTTGTTGCATTCTAAGTGGCATCATGTTGTTTATCGCACATTCGCATCATCCTTATATTGCTTGTCATTTGCAAACCGTGCATCCGTTTCCGGTGATCCTTATAATGATTTCGACCGAAATCACCTCATGTTTCCGGCGGCATAATTGGTTTGCCAAGTTGATGCCTTGATCTTTCTTTCCCTTCCGGAGCACGCATATGCATTGCATATCATTTCTTGCATATCATGCCATGTATTGCATCATGTTGCTTGTGCATTGCACCATGATTGATTGTCGTTCCATTGCTTGTGTTCTTGCTTGGGTAGAGCCGAGAGATGAGTACGTGAACGAGGAACCTGTTGAGTATGCTAACGAGGATCAAGCTTTCGACAACTATGAGAACATTGCAGGCAAGATGACCATAACCTCGAAATCACTTCTATCTTTGCTTGTTAGTTGTTCGTTCTATCGTGGTGTCGCGCTACCTACCACTTGTTATATCATGCCTCCCATATTTCCATGTCAAGCCTCTGACCCAGCTTCCTAGCAAACCGTTGTTTGGCTATGTTACCGCTTTTGCTCAGCCACTCTTATAGCGTTGCTAGTTGCAGGTGAAGTTGAAGTTTGTTCCATGTTGGACCATGTTTATGTTGGGATATCACAATATCTTTTATTTAATTAATGCATCTATATACTTGATAAAGGGTAGAAGGCTCGGCATTTTGCCTGGTGTTTTGTTCCACTCTTGTCACCCTAGTTTCTGTCATACCGATGTTATGTTCCTTGATTTTGCGTTCCTTACGCGGTTGGGGATTTATGGGACCCCTTGACAGTTCGCTTTGAATAAAACTCCTCCAGCAAGGCCCAACCTTGGTTTTACCATTTTCCTACATACTACATATACCTTTCCCTTGGGTTCTGCAGACTCGAGGGTCATCTTTATTTTAAACCCCCCCCCCCCCCCCCCGGGAAAGTGCTCCTCTGAGTGTTGGTCCGAACTAGAGTCCTTTGCAGCGCCACCTCGAGGAAACTTGAGGGCTGGTTTTAGTTGTACGGAGTGCTCATCCGGTGTGCCCTGAGAACGAGATATGTGCAGCTCCTATCGGGATTTGTTGGCACAGTCGGGTGGTCTTGCTGGTCTTGTTTTACCATTGTCGAAATGTCTTGTAACCGGGATTCTGAGCCTGATCTGATTGTTCCAAAAGAAAGAATATCCTTCGTTGACCGTGAGAGCTTGTGATGGGCTAAGTTGGGACACCCCTACAGGGTATAAACTTTCGAGAGTTGTGCCCGTGGTTATGTAGCAAATGGGAATTTGTTAATATCCGGTTGTAGAGAACTTGACACTTAACTTTATTGAAATGAATCAACCGCGTGTGTAGCCGTGATGGTCTCTTTTCGGCGGAGACCAGGAAGTGAACACGGTCTTGTGTTATGCTTGAACGTAAGTAGTTTCAGGATCACTTCTTGATCACTTCTAGCTTCTCGACCGTTGCGTTGCTTCTCTTCTCGCTCTTATTTGCGTATGTTAGCCACCATATAAGCTTAGTGCTTGCTGCAGCTCCACCTCATTACCTTATCCTACCCGTAAGCTTAAATAGTCTTGATCTCTCATTGCTGAGTCCTCGTGACTCACAGATACTTCCAAACAGTTGCAGGTGCCGATGATACCAGTGCAGGTGATGCTACCGAACTCAAATGGGAGTTCGATGAGGATCTTGGTCGTTACTATGTTTCTTTCCTGATGATCAGTAGTGGAGCCCAGTTGGGACGATCGGGGATCTAGCATTTGGGGTTGTCTTCCTTTATTTTGGTTCTGTAGTCGGACCTTTGATTTTACTCTAGATGATGTATGTTTAACTTGTTATTTGTGTGAAGTGGCAATTGTAAGCCAACTCTTTATCGCTTTCTTATTCAGTACATGGGATTGTGTGAAGATTACCCCACTTACGACTAAACCACCATGCGGTTATGCCTCTAAGTCATGTCTCGACACGTGGGATATATAGCCGCATCGTGGGTGTTACAACTTGCAACTGGGGCGGCCTTTTTTTGTCCTAGTTGATAGTCTAACCTTCACTCACAATTGGGGCCAATCTTTTCTGCCTTAGTTGCAAGTCCACCTCGACTCGCAATTGGGCCTAATCTTTTTTCCAGTTGCAAGTCTACACTTGACTCACAACTAAGACCCGGTCTTTTTTGGTCGTTGTTGCAAGCGCACCCTTCACTCGCAACAGGGGCCAACATTTTTTGTCCTAGTTGGAAGTCTACATTCGACTCGCAACTTGGGCCCGATCTTTTTTTGTCCAAGTCACAAGTCCACCCTTGACTCGCAATTAGGGCCTGACATTTTTGTCTCAGTTGCAAGTCCACCCTTGACTCGCAAGTTGGGCCCATATTTTTTCCCAGTTTCAAGTCCACAGTTGACTTGCAACTAGAGCCCTACCTTTTTTGTCCCAGTTGCAAGTCTATCCTCGAGTCGCAACTGGGGTATGACGTTTTTTTCCTCGGTTGCAAGTCCACCCTCGACTCGTAACTGGGGCCCAATCTTTTTTTGTCCCAGTTGCAATCCCACCCTCGACTCGCAACTGGGCCCTGATATTTTTGTCCTAGTTGCAAGTCCACGCTCGATTCGCAACTGGGCCTGACCTTTTTCTGTCTCAATTGCAAGTCCAATCTCGACTCACAATTGAGGTCTGGCATTTTTTTGTCCCAATTGCATGTCCACCGCTAACTCACAACCGGGGCCAACCTTTTTTCTCCCACTTGCAACTCCACCCTCTACCTGGAACTGGGGCCCGATCTTTCTTATTCTCAATCTTAAGTCCACCCTCGACTCGCAACTTCAGTCTAACAAATTTTATGAACATTCGTCAGTTTCATGAATGTGTAAAAATGAGACACATCCTTTTGAGTCATATCCTTCCGTATATCAGCTAGTTTGTTCACCAATTCGAAAAATGTTCGTGTTAAAAGAAATTGTGTTGATCAATTCAAAAAATTTGCTTCAATTTTGTTTTACAATTTCAAAGATATTATCATTTTCAAGTTTTATTTACAAATTAAAAAAGTTCCAGAATTTTTATATTTTATTCACTAGTTTAAAAAATGTCCAGAAATTTTAAATATTGTTGCTGCTGGGCCCGATGGTTTTTCTGTCTCAGCTGCCCCACTTGCAAGCCCACCTCAACTTGCAACTGGGACTAACCTTTTTTCACATTATGTAAACATTTTTTTAATGTCACAAACATATTTTTGAAATGCTTGAACAACTTTTTAAAGGGAATTTTAAGATGTGTGTTTTTAGCTTTTTTTTAGTCTGGTCCTATATAACTTTCTCGATCTGCATGTGGCCTGGCCATTTTGCATGGGCGTTTTGCATGTGGTTTCTGTCCATGTGCTTTGGGTCATTCTTTAACAAATGTTCACGTGTGTGCAAGAGGAGAAGGGACAACAGTAGTTTTTTAGGGCAAAGTTCCCGTGTAGAAGTACTATGTCCACTCGTACGTGCGTTGAACGGACCCAGCGTACAGTGCACCGGCGTGAAACACATTGTGATGGCTGGACTGATATCAACCAAAATAAACAAATAGACAAACAAGCCTTGTAATGCATACAAGGAAGCATTTGTCCCGAATGCCACTATATACGTTTCCTGGAGAGCAACATTATCCTTGCCTTGAACATCATCCATCTACAACAGTTTGTTTTCATTGTGAACGCAATTTTTTTGAGAACATGAAGGTGAAAGTTCAGCAGAATACACAACTCGCCGACCTAGTTGTATGTCTACCCTCAACGTACAAAACTTGCCCCGGCTCCTATCTAGTTGCATGTCCAAACCAAACTTGCAAGTTGCAACTCGCCGATACAGTTGCATGTCTAACCCCAACATGCAACTTGCCCAGGCCCCTATCTTGTTCCATGTCCAAACCGAACACCCAAACCCACCCGACCCAGTTGAATGTCCAGCCCAAACATGCAATTCATGTCCGACCGAGTTGCATATCCACTCTCCGCACGCAACTCGTTCCCCAACCCAATACCCTATCTAGTTGTATTATTTTTTGTAAATACATGTGAACTTTTGTAATATGCATCGTATATTTTTCTGTATATATGGGGAATGTTATTTTTAACACGCGTTGAACATTTTTTCAAATACATGATGAATATTGTTTTTCAAATATAGGCCCGAGCAATTTTTAGAATACATGGTAATTTTTTTTGAATTTCCTTCTGATCATTTGTCTAAATGGTATGAATCTTAAAAAAACTTACGTGAACATTTATTTTACATTGCATAAACATTTATTCTAGAAAATGTCGTGATTTTTTTAAATGCATGAAGTTTCTTTACAAAATTGTCAGGAACAATACTTTGGATGTTAGGAAACTTTTCTTCATGGTATAATATATTTTTAACATGACAAACATTATTTTTAAATGCATGAACATTTTGTAAATGTCAACATTTTTAAATGTTGCTAACACATTTTTATCGATTTTTTTGATTAAAATAATAATACACTCAATGTATTCGTATTTTTTTAATGTCTGAAATTTTCAAAAGTTTCCACACTTTTAAAAAAATTCAGGGATTTTCAAATTTTGTTCGTGAAGAAATTGTTTGGAATACCAAATTTTGTTCTTTAAAAGAATGTTCGGAACTACAAAGTTCATTCACATTCTAAAAAGTCTGTTCAAAATTTTCAAATTGTTTGTGTTTTAGAAAATATTCGACATTATAAAATTATTCATAATTTGCAAAAAAGGTTTCAACAAATTGCAAGATTGTCACCACTTGGCATGAGTGATAAGCTATATAAAAAATTGCAAGATTGTCTTCTAATCTCGACGGCCTGCTATGTTCTTATATCTCCCGTTTTCCTAAATATCAATAATAGCTATTGGTTGGAGTGGCAGGAGCGTGTGCAGACTAGTGTGTGATTGCGAGTTCTAATCCTGTACGGCGCACCGCACCAGTTGCATTTTATTTTGTCGCCCGAAGGAAAAAGACAAATAAGAAAATGACGAGAAAATAAAATAAATAAGAACCTCTGCTGATGTCACAGCATTTCGCCTTTTCTTGGTAGTTTCCGTGTGTTTCACCGCAACAAATTCAGATTTTTGCTACCCGGGATACGGAAGTTATTTCTAGTATACTAGCGTTAATAATTAATAAGATGTCAAATAAATCTAAGGTACCATGGCCTCTTATCTTTTTGTGCATATAAGATCAGCCATCTGAGTGTGTTTACAAACGTTCTCCTATGAAACGAAACTGCGAAAGTTTCATGAAAAAAGAAAGTTTGTGGACAGTTTCTCTCGTTAGTCTATTCCTCGTTCAGCGTCAGTAAGTTTGTGCGTTCTGGCATGCAGAAACATTACAAATTGCCCCCTGTAAAACAGCTCTCCCTATGCCAGCAAGGTGAAATTCCATGTTCGAATGCAGAAAAGAAGCTACCAAACACCATTGACCATTCAAACATTTCAATCATCCTACCCAAGCATGATTCTTCAACATAAAAAAAAATTGCAACAATAATTTTGGTTCAAATTCGAAAAAAAAACTAATCATCAAGCAAAGCAAAGCTACTAGCTGTTCACAATTCTGAAGAAGCTAATCGAGCACGACGAATTCTGAAGAAAAAGAAGCTAATCGAACACCACGAACATTCTAACTAAGCTGATGACAATCGGCAACTACTTGATCTAGTCGTACACGGTCAGCTTCTGGTACTCGTCGCCCGCGATGGCCTGCATCATGATGGCCTCGGGGTTCACCACGCCGTCGTTCTGCAGGAAGATCTTGAGGAAGTTCTTGGAGAAGCCGCTCACCATGGCCACCCCCGGCTGCGTCGACGTCACCGGCGTCGACTTGGAGTCGCGCAGGTTCCAGAAGATGATCTGCCGCACCACATCGCCGTACCCCGCGTCCCTGAACTTCTTGCAGATCACGTTGTAGTCAGTGTCCCAGGACCCGGACGATCGTCGCGATCCGTATCCGTAGTATCCACCCCCGCTGTGCCCCGACGCCTCATTGAACTCCATGTCGCTGTACACGAACACGGTCCTGATCATCTTCTCCGGCGCCAGCCGGGCGTTCACGGCCGTGCGAAGGATCTGGTCGAACACCGCCTGGAAGTTGGTGCTCATGTTCCATTGCATGCGCTTAACGAAGGCCATCTTCTTGGCAAGGGTCTTGCCCTTGATCAGGTGGATCTCGGGGGTCGAGCTGAAGGTGATCACCTTGCCCGCCCATGGCTCCTCGCTGAGCTCCGACGTGAGCACGCCCAGCGCAACGCACACCTCCATCGGGGTGCCGTTCATGCTCCCGGACACGTCATAGACCGAGATGCAGTTGCGCAGCGATCCCTTGGAGCGGAGGTCGTCCACCATGCGGCGCCACTGGAGCTCTGACACGTTGTCGTCCTCGCCGCGGTAGGCGGCCGCGGCGATCTCCTGCGGCAGGAGCGCACCCGCCAAGATCTTGGCCTTGCCGTCCTCCACGTCCTCGAGGTACTTGTCGAAGCGTGCCTCGTCGTGCTTCTTGAAAAGGAACTTGTAGCGCCGCATGGCCATCGAGGCCACGCGGTTGTAGGGCAGCTCCGGCCACCGCTGCGCTCTCATGTACACCTCAGGGAGCTCCAGGACCTTGCGCAGCGGCACGAGCACCTCGCGGCGGAGGCTGCGGAGGGCCTGGTACGTGTAGTGGTCATCCGAGAGCTGGGCGAGCTCAGGGTCCGAGTCGCGCGGGAAGAGGCGGCGGGCGATGGCCTCGCAGAGCAGTGTGGTGCGGTCAAACGACGAGCCCGGCGTGGGGCACCACTTGGCGGCGAGCCCGATCTTCCTCTTCTTGCCTTTTGGGGCCAGCTGCTCAAGGTCCGAGGCAAGGAGCGCGGCGAAGAACTCGGCGACGGCGTCAAACAGGAATCGGTAGGCGCGGTCGCCGTAGTACGTCTCCAGCGACTGCACGGCGAGCTTGGCCACCTTGCGGACTTTCTTGGACATCCGCCGCGGCTTGATCGCCGTCTTCTCCGGATCAACCTCCATCGCCTCCGGCTTTGGCTCCTCGACCGCGACAGGGGCGGTCTCCACCTCCACGGGCTTGCCCTTGCCGAACTTGGAGAGGGCGGCCGAGAGGAAGTCGCCGAAGGTGGCCTTGGCCGGCTCGGGCGCCAGCTCGCGGGCGCGCTTCCGGCCGGCAAGCCTGGCGCGGAGGCCCTCCCGCTGCTGGGCCAGGGCCTTGGCCTTCCTGCGCACCTTGTCGTCCTCCACTCCGGCCTTGGCAACCTTGCGCACGTCGGCGCCGTGGATGAGGCGGAAGAGCAGCTCGGGGAAGTCCTTGAGGTAGCCGAACTCGGCGAGCGCGTCGACGTTGCAGGCGAGCGTCCTGGGGTGGTTCTCGTGCATCCAGAGCGCCGCGGCGTAGAAGCCCTCCTTGTCCGACTTGCCCGTGCCGCGCACGCCGCGGAGGTTGCAGGCGAGCTTGAGCGCCGTGAGCGCGTCGTGGGTCCAGGCGGCGGCGAGCAGGGAGCGCACGCGCTCGGGCGGCGTGTCGGGCACGACCTGGAAGAAGAAGTCGAGGCAGGGGTTGCCCGAGTTGGCGTACGTGGCGGAGCAGTTCTCGTGAGCGCCCTCCGCGGCTTGAGCGCGGCCTTGATCTCCTCGGCCAACGGCGCGTTGAAGGCCGCGTCGAGGAGGTCGAGGAACGGGTGCGACGCGTCGGTGTCGTCACCGGCGGCGGCGGCGGTGGCCGCGGACGGGCGTGCGGCGCGGATGAGAGGAGGGCCGAGGAGGAGGCACGGCGCCGCGGCGGCGGCTGGCTCTGTCTCCGTCGCCATGGCTGCTGCTGCGCTAGGGTTTCGGGGGATCGATCGGGCTCGGGGGAGAAGATCGGATGATCTGACGGGAGGAGGGAGGCAGGCGGCTGGGTTCGTTTGTTATATGGGGTGAGGCTGGATCTGGTCCGTCGCTCGAACCGACATGGCGGGTGGACGGCGCAGATTCGTTTTGTTTCTTTGCGTTCGCATGGGCCTCTTGCTGCAAACCGACTTACCCCTGTCATTATGCGTGTTTTTTTTTTTTGAGATTCGGCAACCTTTATTAAACAATAATCGTATCAGTTACAAGGAAGGGGAGTAAGAAATCAGGAGGTTTATCTCGCCACTCTCTAGAAAAATTTCCTCTGTAACTAGCCCGAGCAAGCACATGCGCTGCCGCATTACCTTCCCGAGCACAATGAACAACAGTCGCCCTACCGAACGCAGTCAATAACTTTCGACAGTCATCAGTAACAACCGCCGCTGAAGCACGGTAATCTGATGGGTCAAGGATAGCTTGCACAATCTCTAGCGAGTCAGACTCTACTACCAGTGTTGAAATGCCCAGATTGTCAGCTAGGCGTAAGCCATCAAGTAAAGCAAGAGCCTCCATGGATGGTGCATCCATAGCATGCTCTTTATAATAACAACATCTTGCAATAAAAGCGCCTGTACAATCCCGAATTACTGCTCCCGTTGCTCCTGATCCCACATCAGCATGGTAACTTGCATTCACATTAAGCTTTAAGACCCCCATAGCAGGCCTCTCCCATCTCACTTTTCTGTCCTTTACCCTTGGTTCCATAGCGAGAGCATTAGCAACGATGCCTAATATACTCATTGCTGTACGGACCGGGGTGCCACACTTCTCGTCGTGGCTAATTTTCCGACGATCCCACCAAAGATACCAAGCTGCTACCATAATCATCTCAACTCCATTTGCAATCGGGATCCTTGCTTCTACCTCGAGGTCCTAACAGAGAAGCTTTTCTAAAATAACTGAACCTGACCTCTCTTGTGCTACAGCATTTTCAATGGTAGGTTTCAAACCGAGTTCCTCCCACACCTTCTTGGATCTGTCACATGTAAACACTAGTAGAAGGGGGGGGCAACGGTCCAGGCCGGGTCAGCCCATTAGTCCCGGTTCAGTCTAGAACCGGGACCCATGGGGGCAATGGACCCGGTTCGTGAGCCCAGGGGGCCGGTCGGGCCACGTGAGCCATTGGTCCCGGTTCGTCTGGACCTTTTGGTCCCGGTTGGTGGGACGAACCGGGGCCAATGGCCTCGCTCCTGGCCCACCACCATTGGTCCCGGTTGGTGGCATGAACCGGGTCCAAAGGCTCCCCTTTAGTCCCGGTTCATGCCACCAACCGGGACCAATGAGGTGCTTATATGTACCCCCTCGCGTAAGAGCAGAGCACACTGCTCTGTTTTTTTCTGGCCGGGGGGGGGGGGGGGGGGAAGAGGGCTTGGTGCTGCTCTAGCTCACCTCCTATGCACACAAGGTGTTCGATGGAATGCCCGAGCCACACTACTTAAGCTTTCTCCTCTCCAAGCTCGACCTTCAAGCTCCATTTTCCTTAATATTTGTCTAGGTTTAGCGGTCCGTCACACCCCGTCCCCGTCTTCACCGCCGTCGATCACCCGCGCCGAGCTCATCGCCGGCACCACCGTGGTGAGCCTCTTGTTCTTATCTTCTTTTTGAAAGGAAAAAATATTCTTACTTGTATGTTTACATAGATACTTGTATTATTGCATCTTATATAGTGCGATGGTTTTGGTATCCGCCCCCGTCGGCCCTCGTCCTGTCTATGATTCGGATGTGGTATATATATTATCTTTATAACTATTGGTTCATTTATTGTTTATGAAAATTATGCCGACCAACGTGACATAGATTTTATTTATGTAGGATGTATGTGAATCGGAAATTCCAACCGACCCTATTCTCAAGAGGTTAAATTTAGTTGAAGAAGAAAACAATTTGTTGAAGGAAAAAATAAAAAAAAATGAGGAGGAGAAGATGATATTGGAGTTGCATGTTGCGGATGTCGTCGATGTTCACAAGAACAAGATGGATGCAATGCGCTTGAAGATTAGAAAGATTAGAAAATATGCCATTCATACCGAGGCTTGGTATCATTATGCCGTTGGATCAATTGTTACCTTGGTTGCGATTATGATCGCATTTGTTTTCACATTGAAATGTTTTACATAGTTTCAATGTATGGTTTGATTAATTAGATGCTCTGGAGAGTTATATGTTGTTAGATGAGAACTATGTATGTACTTTGGTTTTAATGTGATGACGAACTTCTATTAATTTGGACACTTAATTATATATAACGCACGCAGATGAACCGGTAATGGATGTACGGTGACAGACACACCTCCGAGTACATTAAGGGCGTGCATGAGTTTCTCGATGCGGCTGAGGCAAACAAGCAGAATGGTTTTATGTGTTGTCCATGCACTGAATGTGGGAATACGAGGTCTTACTCTAACCAGAAAATCCTTCACTCCCACCTGCTTTACAAGGGTTTCATGCCACACTATAATGTTTGGACGAGGCACGGAGAAATAGGGGTTATGATGGAAGACGGCGAAGAAGAAGAGTACGATGACAACTATGTGCCCCCTGAATACGGTGATGCTGCAATGGGGGGAGATGGTGAAGATCAAGAGGAACCACACGATGTGCCCAATGATGCTGCAACGGGTGAAGCTGCTGAAGATCAAGAGGAACCAGACGATGTGCCCGATGATGATGATCTCCGTCGGGTCATTATCGATGCAAGGACGCAATGTGAAAGTCAAAAGGAGAAGCTGAAGTTCGATCGCATGTTAGACGATCACAAAAAAGGGTTGTACCCCAATTGCGAAGATGACAACACAAAGCTCGGTATCGTACTGGAATTGCTGTAGTGGAAGGCAGAGAATGCTGTGGCTGACAAAGGATTTGAGAAGCTATTGAAAATATTGAAGAAGAAGCTTCCAAAGGATAACGAATTGCCCGGCAGTACATACGCAGCAAAGAAGGTCGTATGCCATCTAGAATTAGAGGTGGAGAAGATACATGCATGCCCTAATAACTGCATCCTCTACCGCGGTGCATACAAGGATCTGAACGCATGCCCGGTATGCGGTGCATTGCGGTATAAGATCAGACGAGATGACCCTGGTGATGTTGACGGCGAGCCCCCCAGGAAGAGGGTTCCTGCAAAGGTGATGTGGTATGCTCCTATAATACCACGGTTGAAACGTCTGTTCAGAAACGAAGAGCATGCCAAGTTGATGCGATGGCACAGTGAGGACCGGAAGAAAGACGGGAAGTTGAGAGCACCCACTGACGGGTCACAGTGGAGAAAAATCGAGAGAGAGTACTGGAATGAGTTTGCAAAGGACCCAAGGAATGTATGGTTTGCTTTAAGCGCGGATGCAATTAATCCTTTCGGGAACCAGAGCAGCAATCACAGCACCTGGCCCGTGACTCTATTGATGTATAACCTTCCTCCTTGGATGTGCATGAAGCGGAAGTTCATTATGATGCCAGTTCTCATCCAAGGCGCTAAGCAACCCGGCAACAACATTGATGTGTACCTAAGGCCATTAGTTGAAGAACTTTTACAGCTGTGGAATGGAAACGGTGTACGTACGTGGGATTAGCACAGACAGGAGGAATTTAACCTAAAGGCATTGTTGTTCGTGACCATCAATGATTGGCCCGCTCTCAGTAACCTTTCAGGACAGACAAACGAAGGATATCACGCATGCACGCACTGTTTAGATGACACTGAAAGTATATACCTGGACAAATGCAGGAAGAATGTGTACCTGGGCCATCGTCGATTTCTTCCGACCAACCATCAATGTCGAAAGAAAGGCAAGCATTTCAAAGGCGAGGCAGATCACCGGAAGAAGCCCGCCATGCGTACCGGTGATCACGTACTTGCTATGGTCAATGTTTACACGTAATCTTTGGAAAGGGTCCTGGCGGACTAGCTGTTCCGAATGACGCTGAGGGACACGCACCCATGTGGAAGAAGAAATCTATATTTTGGGATATACCCTACTGGAAAGACCTTGAGGTCCACTCTTCAATCGACGTGATGCACGTGACGAAGAACCTTTGCGTGAACCTGCTAGGCTTCTTGGGCATGTATGGGAAGACAAAAGATACACCTGAGGCACGGGAGGACCTGCAACGTTTGCATGAAAAAGACGGCATGCCTCCGAAGCAGTATAAAGGTCCTGCCAGCTACGCTCTTACGAAAGAAGAGAAAGAAATCTTCTTTGAATGCCTGCTCAGTATGAAGGTCATGACTGGCTTCTCGTCGAATATAAAGGGAATAATAAATATGCCAGAGAAAAAGTTTCAGAACCTAAAGTCTCATGACTGCCACGTGATTATGACACAACTGCTTCCGGTTGCATTGAGGGGGCTTCAACCGGAAAACGTCTGATTAGGCATTGTGAAGCTATGTGCATTCCTCAATGCAATCTCTCAGAAGGTGATTGATTCAGAAATCGTACCAAGGCTAAGGAGTGATGTGGCGCAATGTCTTGTCAGTTTCGAGCTGGTGTTCCCACCATCCTTCTTCAATATCATTACGCACGTCCTAGTTCATCTAGTCGACGAGATTGTCATCCTGGGGCCCGTATTTCTACACAATATGTTCCCCTTTGAGAGGTTCATGGGAGTCCTAAAGAAATATGTCCGTAACCGCGCTAGGCCAGAAGGAAGCATCTCCATGGGCCATCAAACAGAGGATGTTATTGGGTTTTGTGTTAACTTCATTCCTGTCCTTAGGAAGATAGGTCTCCCTAAATCGCGGTATGAGGGGAGACTGACTGGAAAAGGCACTCTTGGAAGTGACTCAATAATATGCAGGGACGGATATTCTTGCTCTCAAGCACACTACACAGTTCTACAGAACTCTACCTTGGTGACCCCGTATGTCGATGAACACAAGAACAGTCTGCGCTCCAAACACCCGGAGCAGTGCGATGACTGGATTACATGTGAACACATCAGGACTTTCAGCAGTTGGTTGCAAACACGTCTCAGAGGTGACAACACTGTTTGTGATGAGCTGTACTTGTTGTCCAGGGGACCATCTTTGACTGTATTGACTTACAAAGGATATGAGATAAATGGGAATACATTCTACACGATCGCCCAAGATCAAAAGAGCACCAACCAAAATAGCGGTGTCCGCTTTGATGCAGTAACCGAGAGCGGAAAGGACACGTATTATGGTCACATAGTGGACATATGGGAACTTGACTACGGACATGATTTTAAGGTCCCTTTGTTTAAGTGCAAATGGCTCAGTCTGTAGTACGGAATGACAACAGTGGATCTGAAAAATCTTGGGTACACTGACGAACCGTTCGTCCTAGCCAATGATGTGGCACAGGTTATCTATGTGAAGGACATGTCTACCAAACCAAGAAAAAGAAAAGATAAGGAAGCGAATACATCATACGATGAGCCAAAGCGCCACATGGTGAAGGAAATATGCCCTAGAGGCAATAATAAAGTTATTATTTATTTCCTTATAATCATGATAAATGTTTATTATTCATGCTAGAATTGTATTAAACGGAAACATAATACATGTGTGAATACATAGACAAACTAAGTGTCACTAGTATGCCTCTACTTGACTAGCTCGTTAATCAAAGATGGTTATGTTTCCTAACCATGAACAATGAGTTGTTATTTGATTAACGAGGTCACATCATTAGTTGAATGATCTGATTGACATGACCCATTCCATTAGCTTAGCACCCAATTGTTTAGTATGTTGCTATTGCTTTCTTCATGACTTATACATGTTCCTATAACTATGAGATTATGCAACTCCCGTTTGCCGGAGGAACACTTTGGGTGCTACCAAACGTCACAACGTAACAGGGTGATTATAAAGGAGCATTACAGGTGTCTCCAAAGGTAGATGTTGGGTTGGCGTATTTCGAGATTAGGATTTGTCACTCCGATTGTCGGAGAGGTATCTCTGGGCCCTCTCGGTAATGCACATCACTTAAAGCCTTGCAACTAAATGAGTTAGTTGCAGGATGATGTATTACAGAACAAGTAAAGAGACTTGCTGGTAACGAGATTGAACTAGGTATTGGAATACCGACGATCGAATCTCGGGCAAGTAACATACCGATGACAAAGGGAACAACGTATGTTGTTATGCGGTCTGACCGATAAAGATCTTCGTAGAATATGTAGGAGCCAATAGTGGCATCCAGGTCCCGCTATTGGTTATTGACCAGAGACGTGTCTCGGTCATGTCTACATTGTTCTCGAACCCGTAGGGTCCACACGCTTAAGGTTACGATGACAGTTATATTATGAGTTTATGCATTTTGATGTACCGAAGGTTGTTCGGAGTCCCGGATGTGATCACGAACATGACGAGGAGTCTCGAAATGGTCGAGACGTAAAGATTGATATATTGGAAGCCTATGTTTGGACATCGGAAGTGTTCCGGGTGAAATCGGGATTTTACTGGAGTACCGGGAGGTTACCGGAAACCCCCCGGGAGCTATATGGGCCATAGTGGGCCTTAGTGGAAAAGAGAAGGGGCTGCCCAACATGGGCTGCGCGCCCCCCTCCCTCCCCTAGTCCTATTAGGACTAGGAGAGGTGGCTAGCCCCCCCTCTCTCTTTTCCCCCCTCCGCGAATCCTATTCCAACTAGGATTGGGGGGGGGGGGGAATCCTACTCCCAGAGGGAGTAGGACTCTCCTGGCGCGCCTCCTATGGCCGGCTAGCCTCCCTCCTCTAGTCCTTTATATACGGAGGCAGGGGCACCCCAGAAACACACAAGTTGATCCACGTGATCTATTCCTTAGCCGTGTGCGGTGCCCCCTGCCACCATAGTCCTCGATAATACTGTAGCGGAGTTTAGGCGAAGCCCTGCTGCTGTAGTGCATCAAGATCTTCACCACGCCGTCGTGCTGATGGAACTCTTCCCCGACACTTTGCGGGATCGGAGTCCGGGGATCGTCATCGAGCTGAACGTGTGCTCGAACTCAGAGGTGCCGTAGTTTCGGTGCTTGATCGGTTGGATCGTGAAGACGTACGACTACTTCCTCTATGTTGTGTCAGCGCTTCCGCAGTCGGTCTGCGTTGGGTACATAGACAACACTCTCCCCTCTCGTTGCTATGCATCACATGATCTTGCGTGTGCGTAGGAAATTTTTTTAAATTCTACGAAACCCAACAGTGGCATCAGAGCCTAGGTTATTTATGTTGATGTTATATGCACGAGTAGAACACAAGTGAGTTGTGGGTGATATAAGTCATACCGCCTACCAGCATGTCATACTTTGGTTTGGCGGCATTGTTGGACGAGATGACCCGGACCAACATTACGCGTACGCTTACGCGAGACCAGTTCCCCCGACGTGCTTTGCACATAGGTGGCTTGCGGGCGACTGTCTCTCCAACTTTAGTTGAACCAAGTATGGCTATGCCCGATCCTTGCGAAGGTTAAAACAGAGTCTATTTGACAAACTATCGTTGTGGTTTTGATGCGTAGGTGAGATTGGTTCTTGCTTAAGCCCGTAGCAGCCACGTAAAACTTGCAACAACAAAGTAGAGGACGTCTAACTTGTTTTTGCAGGGCATGTTGTGATGTGATATGGTCAAGACATGATGCTGAATTTTATTGTATGAGATGATCATGTTTTGTAACCGAGTTATCGGCAACTGGCAGGAGCCTTATGGTTGTCGTTTTATTGTATGCAATGAAATCACGATGTAATGCTTTACTAAGCGGTAGTGATAGTCGTGGAAGCATAAGCTTGGCGAGACGACAACGATGCTACGATGGAGATCAAGGTGTCACGCCGGTGACGATGGTGATCACGACGGTGCTTTGGAGATGGAGATCACAAGCACAAGATGATGATGGCCATATCATATCACTTATATTGATTGCATGTGATGTTTATCCTTTTATGCATCTTATCTTGCTTTGATTGACGGTAGCATTATAAGATGATCTCTCACTAAATTATCAAGAAGTGTTCTCCCTGAGTATGCACCGCTGCGAAAGTTCTTCGTGCTGAGACACCACGTGATGATCGGGTGTGATAGGTTCTACATTCAAATACAACGGGTGCAAAACAGTTGCACAGGCGGATTACTCAGGTTATACTTGACGAGCCAAGCATATACAGATATCGCCTCGGAACACGGAGACCGAAAGGTCGAGCGTGAATCATATAGTAGATATGATCAACATAACGATGTTCACCATTGAAAACTACTCCATCTCACGTGATGATCGGTTATGGTTTAGTTGATTTGGATCACGTAATCACTTAGAGGATTAGAGGGATGTCTATCTAAGTGGGAGTTCTTTAATTAACTTGATTAACTGAACTTAAATTTATCATGAAACTTAGTACATGATTAGTATCTTGCTTGTTTATGTTTGATTGTAGATAGATGGCTCGTGTTGTTGTTCCGTTGAATTTTAATGCGTTCCTTGAGAAAGCAAAGTTGAAAGATGATGGTAGCAATTACACGGACTGGGTCCGTAACTTGAGGATTATCCTCATTGCTGCATAGAAGAATTACGTCCTGGAAGCACCGCTGGGTGCCAGGCCTGCTGCAGGAGCAACGCCGGATGTTATGAATGTCTGGCAGAGCAAAGCGGATGACTACTCAATAGTTCAGGGTGCCATGCTTTACGGCTTAGAATCGGGACTTCAACGATGTTTTGAACGTCATGGAGCATATGAGATGTTCCAGGAGTTGAAGTTAATATTTCAAGCAAATGCCCGAATTGAGAGATATGAAGTCTCCAATAAGTTCTATAGCTGCAAGATGGAGGAGAACAGTTCTGTCAGTGAGCATATACTCAAAATGTCTGGGTATAATAATCACTTGATTCAATTGGGAGTTAATCTTCCAGATGATAGCGTCATTGACAGAATTCTTCAATCACTGCCACCAAGCTACAAGAGCTTCATGATGAACTATAATATGCAAGGGATGAACAAGACTATTCCCGAGCTCTTCGCGATGCTGAAAGCTGCAGAGGTAGAAATCAAGAAGGAGCATCAAGTGTTGATGGTCAACAAGACCACTAGTTTCAAGAAAAAGGGCAAAGGGAAGAAGAAGGGGAACTTCAAAAAGAGCGGCAAGCAAGTTGTTACTCAAGAGAAGAAACCCAAGCCTGGACCTAAGCCTGAAACTGAGTGCTTCTATTGCAAGCAGACTGGTCACTAGAAGCGGAACTGCCCCAAAAATTTGGCGGATAAGAAGGATGGCAAGGTGAACAAAGGTATATGTGATATACATGTTATTGATGTGTACCTTACTAATGCTCGCAGTAGCACCTGGGTATTTGATACTGGTTCTGTTGCTAATATTTGCAACTCGAAACAGGGACTACGGATCAAGCGAAGATTGGTTAAGGACGAGGTGACGATGCGCGTGGGAAACGGTTCCAAAGTCGATGTGATCGCAGTCGGCACGCTACCTCTAAATCTACCTTCGGGATTAGTATTAGACCTAAATAATTGTTATTTGGTGCCAGCGTTAAGCATGAACATTATATCTGGATCTTGTTTGATGCGAGACGGTTATTCATTTAAATCAGAGAATAATGGTTGTTCTACTTATATGAGTAATATCTTTTATGGTCATGCACCCTTGAAGAGTGGTCTATTCTTGTTGAATCTCGATAGTAGTAACACACATATTCATAATGTTGAAGCCAAAAGATGCAGAGTTGATAATGATAGTGCAACTTATTTGTGGCACTGCCGTTTAGGTCATATCGGTGTAAAGCGCATGAAGAAACTCCATAATGATGGACTTTTGGAACCACTTGATTATGAATCACTTGTTACTTGCGAACTGTGCCTCATAGGCAAGATGACCAAAACACCGTTCTCCGGTACTATGGAGAGAGCAACAGATTTGTTGGAAATCATACATACAGATGTATGTGGTCCGATGAATATTGAGGCTCGTGGCGGATATCGTTATTTTCTCACCTTCACAGATGATTTAAGCAGATATGGGTATATCTACTTAATGAAACATAAGTCTGAAACATTTGAAAAGTTCAAAGAATTTCAGAGTGAAGTTGAAAATCATCATAACAAGAAAATAAAGTTTCTACGATCTGATCGTGGAGGAGAATATTTGAGTTACGAGTTTGGTGTACATTTGAAAAATTGTGGAATAGTTTCGCAACTCACGCCACCCGGAACACCTCAGCGTAATGGTGTGTCCGAACGTCGTAATCATACTTTACTGGATATGGTGCGATCTATGATGTCTCTTACTGATTTACCGCTATCATTTTGGGGATACGCTCTAGAGACGGCCGCATTCACATTAAAAAGGGCACCATCAAAATCCGTTGAGACGACGCCTTATGAACTGTGGTTTGGCAAGAAACCAAAGTTGTCATTTCTGAAAGTTTGGGGCTGCGATGCTTATGTGAAAAAGCTTCAACCTGATAAGCTCGAACCCGAATCGGAGAAATGTGTCTTCATAGGATATCCAAAGGAAACTATTGGATACACCTTCTATCACAGATCCGAAGGCAAGACTTTTGTTACTAAATTCGGAAACTTTCTGGAGAAGGAGTTTCTCTCGAAAGAAGTGAGTGGGAGGAAAGTAGAACTTGACGAGGTAACTGTACTTGCTCCCTTATTGGAAAGTAGTGCATCACAGAAAACTGTTTCTATGACACCTACACCAGTTAGTGAGGAAGCTAATGATGATGATCATGAAACTTCAGAACAAGATACTACTGAACCTCGTAGATCAACCAGAGTAAGATCCGCACCAGAGTGGTACGGTAATCCCGTTCTGGAAGTCATGCTACTAGATCATGATGAACCCACGAACTATGAAGAAGCGATGGTGAGCCCAGATTCTGCAAAGTGGCTTGAAGCCATGAAATCTGAGATGGGATCCATGTATGAGAACAAAGTATGGACTTTGGTTGACTTGCCCGATGATCGGCAAGCAATTGAGAATAAATGGATCTTCAAGAAGAAGACTGACGCTGACGGTAATGTTACTGTCTACAAAGCTCGGCTTGTCGCGAAAGGTTTTCGACAAGTTCAAGGGATTGACTACGATGAGACCTTTTCACCCGTAGCGATGCTTAAGTCTGTCTGAATCATGTTAGCAATTGCCGCATTCTATGATTATGAAATTTGGCAGATGGATGTCAAAACTGCATTCCTGAATGGATTTCTGGAAGAAGAGTTGTATATTATGCAACCAGAAGGTTTTGTCGATCCAAAGGGAGCTAACAAAGTGTGCAAGCTCCAGCGATCCATTTATGGACTGGTGCAAGCCTCTCGGGGTTGGAATAAACGTTTTGATAGTGTGATCAAAGCATTTGGTTTTATACAGACTTTTGGAGAAGCCTGTATTTACAAGAAAGTGAGTGGGAGCTTTGTAGCATTTCTGATATTATATGTGGATGACATATTGTTAATTGGAAATGATATAGAATTTCTGGATAACATAAAGGGATACTTGAATAAGAGTTTTTCAATGAAAGACCTCGGTGAAGCTGCTTACATATTAGGCATTAAGATCTATAGAGATAGATCAAGACGCTTGATTGGACTTTCACAAACAACATATTGACAAAATTTTGAAAAAGTTCAAAATGGATCAAGCAAAGAAAGGATTCTTGCCTGTGTTACAAGGTGTGAAATTGAGTAAGACTCAATGCCCGACCACTGCAAAAGATAGAGAGAATATGAAAGATGTTCCCTATGCATCAGCAATAGGATCTATCATGTATGCAATGCTGTGTACCAGACCTGATGTGTGCCTTGCTATAAGTCTAGCAGGGAGGTACCAAAGTAATCCAGGAGTGGATCACTAGACAGCGGTCAAGAACATCCTGAAATACCTGAAAAGGACTAAGGATATGCTTCTCGTATATGGAGGTGACAAAGAGCTCGTCGTAAAAGGTTACGTTGATGCAAGCTTTGACACTGATCCGGACGATTCTAAATCGCAAACCGGATACGTGTTTACATTAAACAGTGGAGCTGTCAGTTGGTGCAGTTCTAAACAAAGCGTCGTAGTGGGATCTACATGTGAAGCGGAGTACATAGTTGCTTCGGAAGCAGCAAACGAAGGAGTCTGGATGAAGGAGTTCATATCCGATCTAGGTGTCATACCTAGTGCATCGGGTCCAATGAAAATCTTTTGTGACAATACTGGTGCAATTGCCTTGGCAAAGGAATCCAGATTTCACAAGAGAACCAAGCACATCAAGAGACGCTTCAACTCCATCCGGGATCTAGTCCAGGTGGGAGACATAGAGATTTTCAAGATACATACGGATCTGAATGTTGCAGACCCATTGACTAAGCCTCTTCCACGAGCAAAACATGATCAGCACCAAGACTCCATGGGTGTTAGGATCATTACCGTGTAATCTAGATTATTGACTCTAGTGCAAGTGGGAGACTGAAGGAAATATGCCCTAGAGGCAATAATAAAGTTATTATTTATCTCCTTATAATCATGATAAATGTTTATTATTCATGCTAGAATTGTATTAAACGGAAACATAATACATGTGTGAATACATAGACAAACTAAGTGTCACTAGTATGCCTCTACTTGACTAGCTCATTAATCAAAGATGGTTATGTTTCCTAACCATGAACAATGAGTTGTTATTTGATTAACGAGGTCACATCATTAGTTGAATGATCTGATTGACATGACCCATTCCATTAGCTTAGCACCCGATCGTTTAGTATGTTGCTATTGCTTTCTTCATGACTTATACATGTTCCTATAACTATGAGATTATGCAACTCCCATTTGCCGGAGGAACACTTTGGGTGCTACCAAACGTCACAACGTAACTGGGTGATTATAAAGGAGCATTACAGGTGTCTCCAAAGGTAGATGTTGGGTTGGCGTATTTCGAGATTAGGATTTGTCACTCCGATTGTCGGAGAGGTATCTCTGGGCCCTCTCGGTAATGCACATCACTTAAAGCCTTGCAAGCATTGCAACTAAATGAGTTAGTTGCGGGATGATGTATTACAGAACGAGTAAAGAGACTTGCCGGTAACGAGATTGAACTAGGTATTGGAATACCGACGATCGAATCTCGGGCAAGTAACATATCGATGACAAAGGGAACAACGTATGTTGTTATGCCATCTGACCAATAAAGATCTTCGTAGAATATGTAGGAGCCAATATGGGCATCCAGGTCCCGCTATTGGTTATTGACCAGAGACGTGTCTCGGTCAAGTCTACATTGTTCTCGAACCCGTAGGGTCCGCACGCTTAAGGTTACGATGATAGTTATATTATGAGTTTATGCATTTTGATGTACCAAAGGTTGTTCAGAGTCCCGGATGTGATCACGGACATGACGAGGAGTCTCGAAATGGTCGAGACGTAAAGATTGATATATTGGAAGCCTATGTTTGGACATCGGAAGTGTTCCGGGTGAAATCGGGATTTTACCGGAGTACCGGGAGGTTACCGGAATCCCCCCGGGAGCTATATGGGCCATAGTGGGCCGTGGTGGAAAAGAGAAGGGGCTGCCCAAGATGGGCTGTGCGCCCCCCTCCCTCCCCTAGTCCTATTAGGACTAGGAGAGGTGGCCGGCCCCCCCTCTCTCTTTTCCCCCTTCGCGAATCCTATTCCAACTAGGATTGGGGGGGGGGAATCCTACTCCCAGAGGGAGTAGGACTCTCCTGGCGCGCCTCCTATGGCCGGCCAGCCTCCCCCCTCTAGTCCTTTATATACGGAGGCAGGGGCACCCCAGAAACACACAACTTGATCCACGTGATCTATTCCTTAGCCGTGTGCGGTGCCCCCTGCCACCATAGTCCTCGATAATACTGTAGCGGAGTTTAGGCGAAGCCCTGGTGCTGTAGTGCATCAAGATCGTCACCACGCCGTCGTGCTGACGGAACTCTTCCCCGACACTTTGTTGGATCGGA
Source organism: Triticum aestivum (assembly GCF_018294505.1). Classification (NCBI taxonomy): domain Eukaryota; kingdom Viridiplantae; phylum Streptophyta; class Magnoliopsida; order Poales; family Poaceae; genus Triticum; species Triticum aestivum. The sequence goes on along the minus strand of NC_057809.1, from coordinate 43,092,195 downwards.
GTCCGGGGATCTTCATCGAGCTGAACGTGTGCTCGAACTCTTAGGTGCCGTAGTTTCGGTGCTTGATCGGTTCGATCGTGAAGACATACGACTACTTCCTCTATGTTGTGTCAGCGCTTCCGCAGTCGGTCTGCATTGGGTACGTAGACAACACTCTCCCCTCTCCTTGCTATGCATCACATGATCTTGCATGTGCGTAGGAAATTTTTTGAAATTACTACGAAACCCAACACATGGTTCTTTCCGGAAAAAGGGATATCCTGGGACTGGAGGGCAAGACAGACATGTCTGAAGATTATGAAAAGTTTCATGAAATTCCTTCCTTCAATGTAAAGGCTGACCCAAACATCCTGATAAACGATGAAGATTATCCATGGTTACGGCGCAATAAGCAAATGACACAAGCGAAGAAAAAGTGAAGACTTTCTCCCGCAAATATTATGATGATACCATGCCAACTTTGTAACACACGAGTATGCTATGCCAACTTTTTCTAGAGTTCATTTGAAAACTATGAATTTAGGTCGAATTTTCTCTATAGGTGCATATATGTTCATTTTTTAGTAAAAGTTAATCACAAACTTGTGATTCACACAAATTTCAAAGAATTCAAATTTTAACTATTCAAATTTGAAAACTCATGGCACTAACAGAAAGTTTATAATTTTTCTAAAACTAATGGCACTACCAGAAAGTTTATAATTTTGCTGACCTAAAAGCAAAAGGAATTAAAAAATAAAGCAAAAAACAAAAAAATAAAGAATACAGAAAACAAAACAAAGAAACTGAAAATAAAAATAAAAATAGCAACAATAAGTATTTTGTTGTATGTAGAAACAAAATAAAATAAATAAAGCAACAAAGAAAACAAAAAAACTAAAAAAGTGTTTTCAAATTTGAAAACTAATGGCACTAACAGAAAGTTTATAATTTTTCTAAAACTAAAAGCAAAAAGAATTAAAAAATAAAGCAAAAAACAAAAGAAAATAAATAATGCAGAAAACAAAACAAAAAAACTGGAAAAAATAGGCACTAAAAGCAAAAAAAACTAAAAAATTGTTTTCAAATTTGAAAACTAATGGCACTAACAGAATGTTTATAATTTTTGTGACCTAAAAGAAAAAAGAAATCACTAAAAAACTCTAAGTATTTTGTTCTAAGTAGAAATGAAAAAATAAATAGCAAAAAAGAAAAAAATGCCTATAATATTTGTTATGACTAACTAAAATTACCAAATTGAGTATAATGATAAAATACAGTAATATTAAATAGCAGGAAAAAGAATGACTCAAAAATCAATTTTTATAGTAAAGTTATTCATAAACTAGTGATTCACACAAATTTTAAAAATTTCAAATTTAAACTATTCAAATTTTAAAACTAATGGCACTAACAGAAAGTTTATACTTTTTTTGACCTAAAAGAAAAAAATCACTAAAAAACTATAAGTATTTAGTTCTAAGTAGAAATGAAAAAATAAATAGTAAAAAATGCCACCTACTGGGCCACCACGGCCTGAATACGACTAGAAGCCCATCCATGGGCCAGGATTCAGGCCCGCAGAAGGCCCAATAGGCCCACAGGCATAGCGGTGTGAGATTAGGCCTAGATGCCTGCAGTTATGAGGAGTTCGATGGAGATGGCGGGGCAGCGCTTATAAACAGGTGCGGCCGCTCCTCAGCTAGCGAGGTGGGACTAAACATCCCACCGCACCGCGGCTTTGGCACGCGCAGGCCATTGGTCCCGGTTGGTGGCACCAACCGGGACTAAAGGGGGCATTGGTCACGGTTCATGGCACAAACCGTGACGAATGCCCCCCTTTAGTCCCGGTTGGTGCCACCAATCGGGACCAAAGGCCGCCGCTTCCCGCCCTTTGGGCTGCTGAAAAGAGGCTTTTGGTCCCGGTTGGTGGTACCAACCGGGACTAAAGGGGGCATTGGGCATGGTCTGTGCCACGAATCGTGACCAATGCCACGTCTATATAAGCCACACTTGTGAAAAAATTGGTTCAGTTCGATCCCGCCCCGACACCGCCGCCAGGCTGCCCCTCTGCGCCTCGCCATTGCCATCGTCGCCCCTGCCTCCGACGCCGTCCCGCGCCGCCCAGATGCCGTCGCCACCCCGCGCCACCACGACTCCGTCGCCGCGCGCCACCCCGCGCCGTCGCGGTCACCTCCCCGTGCCGCCTCGACGCCGTCGCCGCCTCGCGTCGCGCCCCAACGCTGTCGCCGCCCTGCCTCTACCTCGTCGTCGCCGCCCCGCGTCGCCCCCCGACGCCGTCGCCGCCCCGCCTCTACCTCGCCATCACCGCCCCGCGTCGCGGTCGCCTCTCGCTTTGGTCAGGGCCGGCACCGCCCCACTCTTCCCCCCTATTTTTTTGCAAATACATATATGTTTTTCCTGATTATATGTATATGTATAGTATATGTATGTGTGTATATGTATGCAAAAGATAGATTAACAGAAAAAATAGTATTTTTTTCCTGTTCATAGATTTTTTTGGTGATATTGATTATTGTAAATATGCAAATGTTTGTATATTCATATGAACAATGAACACGATGGGGGGGTCGATATATATACCCCCTCCCCGATAATATTATTTTCCCGCATGTACGTATGTCGTGTCGATATAAACTCCTGATAACTTCAACACGTGGGGTGGGGTCAATATACCCCCTCCCGATAACTTCAACACGTCTCCTCTATTCTTTCTTCTCCTCTTTTTTTCTTCTTTCTCTTCTTTTTTTATCCTCTTCTTCCTCTCATGTTCGACCCCCCCCCTCGTGTTGAAGTTATCGGGAGGGGGTATACCGACCCTCTCCTCTATTCTTTCTTCTCCTCTTTTTTTCTTCTTCTTCCTCTTTATTTATCGGGAACGAGGGTCGAGAGGGGGTCTAGGGTCGCCGAGGGGTCGAGGGTCGAGAGGGGGTCGACGGTCGCCGAGGTGTCGAGGGTCCAGAGGGGGTCTAGGGTCGCTGAGGGGTCGAGGATCGTCGAACATGAGAGGAAGAAGAGGATAAAAAAGAAGAGGAAGAAGAAAAAAAGAGGAGAAGAAAGAATACAGGAGTTCTTCTCCTCTTTTCTTTCTTCTCCTCTTTTTGTTCTTCTTCTTCCTCTTTTTTTTATCAGGAACGAGGGTCGTCCAGGATCGCCGAGCGGTAGAGGAAACCCTAAATAGCAAGTATCGTCGGTGTGAGATACATGTGGCCGTCGGTGTCGGACACTACATCCACGTCCCACAAGTGACGCGGGCGTCGACCCGTGTCACTTGTGGGACGTGGATGTAGTATCCGACACCGACGGCCACATGTATCTCACACCGACGATACTTGCTATTTAGGGTTTCCTCTACCGCTCGGCGACCCTAACCCTCAACGACCCTATTTCCCGATAAAAAAAAGAGGAAGAAGAAGAAAAAAAGAGGAGAAGAAAGAGTCTTTTTTTTATCGGGAACGAGGGTCGGTCGCCGAGCGGTAGAGGAAACCCTAAATAGCAAGTATCGTCGGTGTGAGATACATGTGGCCGTCAGTGTCGGACACTACATCCACGTCCCACAAGTGACACGGGCGCCCGCGTCACTTGTGGGACGTGGATGTAGTGTCCGACACCGACGGCCACATGTATCTCACACCGACGACCGACCCTCGTTCCCAATAAAAAAAAGAGGAAGAAGAAGAAAAAAAAGAGGAGAAGAAAGAGTCTTTCTTCTCCTCTTTTTTTTCTTCTTCTTCCTCTTTTTTTTATCGGGAACGAGGGTCGTCGAGGGTCAGGGTCGCCGAGCGGTAGAGGAAACCCTAAATAGCAAGTATCATCGGTGTGAGATACATGTGGCTGTCGGTGTCGGACACTACAACCACGTCCCACAAGTGACGCGGGCGCCCGCATCACATGTGGGACGTGGATGTAGTGTCCGACACCGACGGCCACATGTATCTCACACCGACGATACTTGCTATTTAGGGTTTCCTCTACCGCTCGGCGATCCTGGACGACCCTCGTTCCCGATAAAAAAAGAGGAAGAAGAAGAACAAAAAGAGGAGAAGAAAGAATAGAGGAGAAGAACTCCTCTATTCTTTCTTCTCCTCTTTTTTTTTCTTCTTCCTCTTCTTTTTTTATCCTCTTCTTCCTCTCAAGTTAGACCCCCCCTCGTGTTGAAGTTATCGGGAGGGGGTATATCGCCCCCCCACGTGTTGAAGTTATCGGGAGGGGGTATATTGACCCCACCCCACGTGTTGAAGTTATCAGGAGTTTATATCGACACGACATACGTACATGCGGGAAAATAATATTATCGGGGAGGGGGTATATATATCGACCCCCCCCATCGTGTTCATTGTTCATATGAATATACAAACATTTGCATATTTACAATAATCAATATCACCAAAAAAATCTATGAACAGGAAAAAATACTATTTTTTCTGTTAATCTATCTTTTGCATACATATACACACATACATATACTATACATATACATATAATCAAGAAAAAACATATATGTATTTGCAAAAAAACAGGGGGAAGAGGGGGCGGTGCCGGCCCTGACCAAAGCGAGAGGCGATGGCGGCGCGGGCGGCGATGGCGAGGTAGAGGCGGGGTGGCGACGGCGTCGGGGTGGCAAGGCAGGGCGGCGACGGTGTCGGGGCACGACGCGGGGCGGCGACGGTGTCGGGGCGGCGCGGGAAGGTGACCGCGATGGCGCGGGTTGGCGCGTGGCGACGGAGTCGGGGCGGCGCGGGGTGGCGACGACGTCTGGGCGGCGTGGGACGGCGTCGGAGGCAGGGCGACGATGGCAACGGCGAGGAGCAGAGGGGCAGCCTGGAGGCGGTGTCGGGGCGGGATCGAACTGAACCAATTTTTTCACAAGTGTGGCTTATATAGACGTGGCATTGGTCACGGTTCGTGGCACAAACCGTGACCAATGCCCCCTTTAGTCCCGGTTGGTGCCATCAACCGGGACCAAAGGCCTCTTTTCAGCAGCCCAAAGGGCGGGAAGCGGCGGCCTTTGGTCCCAGTTGGTGGCACCAACCGGGACTAAAGGGGGGCATTCGTCACGGTTTGTGCCACGAACCGTGACCAATGCCCCCTTTAGTTCCGGTTGGTGCCATCAACCGGGACCAATGGCCTGCGCCTGCGAAAGCCGCGGTGCGGTGGGTTGTTTAGTCCCACCTCGCTAGCTGAGGAGCGGCCGCACCTGTTTATAAGCGCTGCCCCGCCATCTCCATTGAACTCCTCATAACTGCAGGCCTTTGGGCCTAATCTCACACCGCTATGCCTGTGGGCCTATTGGGCCTTCTGTGGTCCTGAATCCTGGCCCATGGATGGGCTTCTAGTCGTATTCAGACCGTGGTGGCCCAGTAGGTGGCATTTTTTTACTTTTTATTTTTTCATTTCTACTTAGAACTAAATACTTATAGTTTTTTAGTGATTTTTTTCTTTTAGGTCACAAAAATTATAAACTTTCTGTTAGTGCCATTAGTTTTAAAATTTGAATAGTTTAAATTTGAAAATTTTAAAATTTGTGTGAATCACTAGTTTATGCATAACTTTACTATAAAAATTGATTTTTGAGTCGTTCTTTTTCCTGCTATTTAATATTACTGTGTTTTATCATTATACTCAATTTGGTAATTTCAGTTAGTCATAACAAATATTATAGGCATTTTTTTCTTTTTTGATATTTATTTTATCATTTCTACTTAGAACAAAATACTTATAGTTTTTTAGTGATTTCTTTTTTCTTTTAGGTCACAAAAATTATAAACATTCTGTTAGTGCCATTAGTTTTCAAATTTGAAAACACTTTTTTAGTTTTTTTGCTTTTAGTGCCTATTTTTTCCAGTTTTTTGTTTTGTTTTCTGCATTATTTTGGTATGTACACATATTAATTAAGTCTTTATTCTTTTTTCTAGCCCTCCGGATCGAGCACAACTTCGGTAAAGAGACGAGGCCCGAAGAAAAAGTTGAGCTCAGATGAAAAGTTTGAGATCATAGCAATCGCGCCCGAGGGCCAACCGATTGAACCCCTCCGGACAAAGAGCGCATTTGTTGCTCAGTGCGGGGTTTTGGTTAGGGACAAGATCCCGATCATCATCCAGCAATGGTTAAAGCCGGCTACAGAAGACCCTGAGGTGTCTTATGTCAATGATATGCAGAAAAATGATCTTTGGACTGAGCTGAAGTCAAATTTCACCCTACCGCCAGAGGATGATCCGGAGAAGCCAGTTAAAGAGCAATTAATCAAGTCTTTTGCTTTTAAGAGGATGGCAGAACTATTCAGGAGGTGGAAGAAAGAGCTGAATAAGTTTGTCGAAAATAAAGAGACGCCAGAATTCAAGGGCAGATATGAGAAGATCAAAGATCACTGGCCCGCATTTGTGGCCCACAAGACATCGGAAAAGAGTAAGAAGATGTCAGCGACAAACAAGCAAAATGCTCCGAAGAAGAACCATCACCATCGCACGGGGTCAGGTGGCTACCTTGTAGCCCGGCCTAAGTGGGCCAAGACTGAGAATGATCTGGTTGATAAAGGGATCGAACCAGAGACAATTAACTGGCCAGACCGTTGCCGGACTTGGTTCGTCGGGGCTGGCGGAACCTTGGACCCTGTATCAGGGAAGTGCATGTGGACGAACGATCAAATGGACATACCAGTCAAGAAGCTTCAGCAGTATATCGAGGCAGCGCAGCAAGGGACGTTCGTTCCAGATAGAGAGAACGACGAGCTCACAATGGCCCTCGGGAATCCTGAGCACCCTGGACGGACACGAGGCACGCCAGGCTCCATTCCATGGAAGGTTGGGTTTTCGGACACAGGCGGTTACAAATGCCACAAGAGGAGGAAGAAAGTGGAGCAGACCCAACTGCAGGCGCTGCACACTAGGGTACAAGCGATAGAGGAACGAGAAGAAAATCGCAACAAACGAACTGCCGAAGCTTCCCCCGAAGCTACCCCGCCATCTCAGCAGAGAAGCAGCGTGGCTTCCACCGAGCTGCTTCAGCCGGAGCATGTCTTGATGGCTCCTGCCAGCTATCCCGTGGATGCTATCACGGAGTCTCAAAATTGCCACCTTATGACGCAACGGATTAATATGAAGGTCAAGGCGGCTGTTGGCTCTGTTTTTCCTACTGAACCCGACGCAACTTTTCACTGCCGGCCGATACCAGAAGGATATGCTAGGGTGATGGTGGATGAAATAACGGAGGGATTTGAGGACCTCCAGCTTGACCACCCTACCGGTGAAGGGGAGACTCGGCTGGGTTCTGCTCTGAAGACTCCATGCCTATGGCGGAAGGAGCTCATCAACCTTCCGAACTGGACGCCTCCGCCGCCTCCTCCTCCTCCGGTGAGTCAGGGCACTCCGCCTCCTCCACTGCCTCCTCCTCCGGCGAGTGATGATCAGGGCACTCGGCCGGCTCCTTCTCCGGCGCGTGGTGGCACTCCGCCTCCTTCTCCGCCTGCGCCGGTGCTCCCGAGCAGCTAGCCTCCTCCTTCCCCGCCTCGTCAGCAAGGGCGGAAGAGATGTGCCGCCGCTCCGGCTGCTCCGGCGCGTCTTAGTCCTCCTCCTCCGCCTCGTAAGCAAGTAAAGAAGACAACCGCTCCGTCTGCTCTGCCGGTGTCTAGCTATACAGCCAGAGGCGGGAGGACATGCAGATTCGGTCCTTCTCTGAAGACTCCAGAGAAGTTACCATACGAGAGGACCCCGGAGGAGAACACCGAGATCGCGCGAGAAGAAGTGAGGAACTTCTTTGAAGGGGTGAAATCAAAGAAACATCCACCTCCGGAGGAGAAGGTAGATCCGGTGAAAGCGAAGCGCACTCTGGCTGCCCTGACAAAACCACCCAAGTCTCCGCTGAAAGGAAACTATGAGTGCATTATTGGAAAGGAATTTGCCAAAGTGGAGCAGTCAGGGAGTACTGTCAGTGATCAAAGGCTGAAAGAACGACGAGCTCGGAAACAAATTGCCCAGCTCGGTGAACAAGCGAAGCAATCGTGCCCCCCGCTCAAGGTGCCTAGCGACATCGTCGCTAATGATCCGAGGATGGTGCCCGGTTATAGCAATCTTGGAGATTACCTGCCCGACGATGTACATTATGATTTCATGAAGGTGCAGATACAAAGATACGAGTACGGGAAGCCTCTCATGAAAGATGAAAGATCTCTATCAACGATGATGCGAAGATTGCATGATTGGTACTTGAAAATCTGCACAGAGTCTGGGGGAGGAGTAATTTGTATGTGAGAGTTAAAAAGGAGCATGACCTCGTTGGAATTGAACTGTTGCCTATTCCATTTGAGGAGGTCTTTCAGTTTTTCAATCAATTGTCCCTCGATAAAGCAACGGTCACCTGCTACTGTCTGTAAGTAGTACTACTTCTGTCATTAAGTCTCTCTATATAGCTCAGCTCTTTCATTGCATGTATTTATAATTATCCTCACTATATTATGCAGATTGAAGATCGTCGAATTGAAGAAAAGACAAATCGGTGATATTGGGTTCATTAACACAATTCTCATAGATGCAACTCAGGTTAAATTTCATGCCGCAGATACCGAGGCCAACTTGCTATGACCGTTGGTAATAAATGAAAACAAAGATATAATACTCTTTCCTTACAACTTCAAGTGAGTGTTACTGTCTTGTGCATATTCGGTTTCCCTTATATATTAGTTAAGGTTATAGTAATGTAATTGATGAGTTATGCATGTGTGTGCAGTTTCCACTATATTCTCCTAGAGATTAAGCTTGAGCAGGGACTAGTAACCGTCTTAGACTCAAGACGAAAAGATCCCCAGGACTATGCGGACATGACTCAAATGCTCGAGAAGTAAGTTAAATCGATCATTATCCACCATATCAGCAACTTTGTTCATTTCCTGATATATCAAGTAATTGTTTTCTTTGTCTGGCAGGGTTTGGAAAAAATTCACCAAAAAAGCTCTGGGACTCCTGAAGAAGCTGCAATTTAGACACCTGAAAGTCAGTACTATAGTAGCATGTTCCGCGCATCTCCTATTGATTCAAGTGCTAGTTTCATTAATACCATTTGGCATTCTTGCTTATCAGTTTGATTGACCTCTATTTCTTGTAAAGTGGTTGTTGCAGGAATAAGGGAATGATTTCTGTGGATACTACATTTGCGAGTCCATCCGCCACACGACCTATGAGCGGGGCTACTCTGACGAACAATATGAAGTGCGTAAATAACAACATTCACAATTTTATTTTATTACCATCATTTGTGTTGAGTTTCATTCATTCATATATATATGTATTGACCCCCTTCTTCAAATTAGATGTTTTGGAAGCGGGATGAACTCCTAGCACCAGCTCGCATGCGAGCAATTCAAGAGGAATTGGCGGCATCCTTTCTTGACCACGTGATCGCTGAAGACGGAGAATATTATGTGGACCATGAGTCCGTATGTTAGGAGATTATATTTGTAAGAGATAATTATTGTATATATGTAGCCGGTAGTGTCGGATAGATATACGAGAACTTGTTGTTCGACCAATCTCTCGGAGAAGGAGAGGTGGTTGATATCACTTCTTCTATATGCATATATGTTCATGACGATCTTATGTTTCCTTTGTTTGCTTACTAGCTAGCTAGCGTGTCTAGTCCTCTCTATACATATGTATAGTACGTAGCATCGACCAAGCACGAACATAAGAGAGGACACTTCTCTCTATTAATTATAGCTAGCTAACACAATATATGAAACACCTAAATTAACCCCCCAAAACCCCCAAACCCCCCCCCCCCTTCAAAAAAAACCCCATCCACAGAAATGCTGACGCGTGGATGCCTATTGGTCCTGGTTGGTGCCCCCAACCGGGACCAAAGGCCCTCCTGCCTGGGCTCCGCGCACAGGCCACGTGGAGGCCCATCTGTCCCAGTTCTGGATTGAACCGGGACTAAAGGGACAGGGCATTAGTACCGACCCTTTAGTCCCGGTTCAGGAACCGGGACAAAAGGCCCTTACGAACCGGGACAATAGGCCCTTTTTCTACTAGTGAAATAACATATGGCGGAGATCCTCAGGGGTAGTTCGACAAACTGGGCATATTATAGGGGACTTCATATGACGATCTATTAATGTGCAGTAGCACGGAACGATCCCATGTAACACCCGCCAATTGAACACATGTACTTTAGGAGGGACAGTTCTTCCCCAAAGAGACTTCCACACAGGATGTGGATCAATTCTGCCTCCTCCCGAGTCCAACCGAGCTCGTGTCCTATATTCATTTTTCCATGAAATATGATACGCTGAGCGGATAGTAAAGCAACCTGACTTCGAAAAATGCCATGAGATGAAGTCTGATTGTCCATGAGATGACAACGGAATTTGCAATATCCTCTCTGCATAACCCGGCCAGAAGTTTTCACGGACGAGCTGCTCATCCCAATTTCTAGAAATTGGATCAATCAAGTCCTCGACTTTCTATAACAAACATAGCCCCCTAGGGGTCATTACCTTGCGGTCATGGCTTGTGGGTATCCACTGGTCAGACCAAATATCAATTGAAGCACCATTCCCTGGTCGCCAAATCGCCCCTAGCTTGAAGGTTTTCATGCCCGCCATGATACTCTACCAAGTATACGATGAACCTTTTTTCAAAGATGCATTCATCAAGTCCCCATCCGAATAATATTTCGCCCGTAGTACTTGGGCGCATAGAGAGTATGGATCGGATAGTAGCCTCCAACACTGCTTCGCTAGCATAGCTTTGTTAAAACAATGTGAATCACGAAAGCCCGTACCTTCCTCTTTCTTAGGAATGCACATCTTCCACCATGCCTTCCAGTGGATCTTCTTTTTTTCTTGCGTGTCACCCCACCAATATCTAGCAATAGCATCACAGATAGCCTTACAAATATTCTTCGGGGTGTTAAAAACCGACATGGCATAAACCGGGATTGCCTATGCCACCGCCTTCAAAAGAGTTTCTTTCCTGCTGATTGATAACATTTTTGAGATCCACCCATTAATAAGTGCACAAACTCTATCAACTAGATGTTGAGAACTGTCACTTCGGTCAATTCCAACTTTTGACGGTAACCCCAAGTACTTATCCGAAATCGCCTCTGAGACAATATTAAGTTGTGAACAGATATTTGTTCGCACTTCCACTGAAGTATTGGGACTGAAGAACACACTGGATTTTGCATCGCTAACCAGTTGTCCTGAGCTAGCACAGTACATGTTTAGAGCATTTCTGAGTGACGTGGCATTCAACGTATCTGCCCTCATCAGAATAAGGGAATCATCAGCAAATAACAAGTGTGAAACTGATGGTGCACTACGGCACACCCTAATCCCTTGGATACCACCGATCAACTCTTCGTGCGCTAATAGACTAGATAACCCTTCAGCACATATTAAGAATAAATAAGGAGACAAGGGGTCTCCCTGCCTGAGCCCCCTTGTAGGAGTGAATGCCTCTATTTCATCTCCAATGAACCACACTCTGTAATTAACAGAAGTAACACAAGCCATAATCATCTCCACCCATGAACTATGGAAGCCCAATCTGGTCATCATATCTCGGAGAAAATTCCATTCGACGCGATCATAGGCCTTATGCATATCGAGCTTCACCGCACACAAGCCACTCTTTCCTTGTATCTTTTTCTTAATCGCGTGGAAACACTCATAAGCGACTAGTACATTATCTGTAATCAATCTCCTCAGCACAAAGGCACTTTGGGTCGGAGAGATAATATCTGGTAATAATACTTTCAATCTATTAGATAGCACTTTAGAGATTACCTTATAGACGACGTTACAAAGACTTATTGGCCTGAACTGGGAAATAAGCTCAGGGCAATCAACTTTCGGTATCAACACCACTGCTGTATCATTCCACCCCTCCGGTATAACGCGACTATTGAGGGCGTTCAGAACCTCTTCTGTCACCTTATCACCCACAACAGACCAAAACTTTTTATAAAAAACTGCATGCAGCCCGTCAATACCTGGGGCTTTGAAATCGCCAATACTAAACATAGCCTTTCGAACTTCCTCTACCGTATATGGTTTGAGCAAAGTATCATTCATCACCTGAGTGACCCGTGGTGTAACTCTCTCTAGCAAGGTTTCATCGGTCCCCAAGACCTCTGATGTGAAGAGGTCATTAAAATAAGATTGTATCAGGGGCTTGATCTCCTCATTTCCTTCTCTAAGAACGCCAGTTGCATCTTTTAGCTTCACAATTATATTTTTCTTGCGCCTAGCTGATGCACTGTGCTGGAAATATGCTGTATTGCGGTCCCCATACTTAAGGAAATCACTGCTACTCCGCTGCATATAGTACACTTCTTCCTGTTCCAACGCAAGTTCCAACTGCGTTGTTATTTCATGTTTGCCCATGTAGTAAAGATTGTTTTCCCACTTGCTCGTCTCTCGTCTTTTCTCCAAAGCAGACTGCATGAACAATGAAAAATAAGTCCATATTCCACGAGTGAAGCGATTTGGCGGACGGGCTCGCGTGCTCACGATATGTAGCTCGTAGGTACTGGTTGCCAAGTGCGGGTGCCATGCCTCGATGTGTGTGGGAGCCAGTACAACAAACTGGCGGGCCTAGCTGTAGAACGACGGCCGTAACTGCGTCTTTGACGGTGGCGATGTGTACCACTGGTACATGACATCGGCGTGGAAAATGTGCTGTCACGGGTTCTGACCGAAATACGTGGGTGTGTGGATTAGGATGCGCGGAGTAAAAGAAAAGGAAAAATAATCAGTTAAATACGCCGGGAGTGGAACTCAAAAGAATTCACTGGAGATGCATTAGAGCTTCTACCGTCGGATACACCAAATACGACCCCTCAAATGTCCCCAGAAGTGCACGAACGCGTCTACGCATAGTGGCAGGTCACACCTTAAATAATTGTTTTTACAACCGGACCTCTCAATTATGAATTCCTAAATATAAACAATCGGAAATGTTAACGCCCACACGTGTGGGAGTTCACCACCCCGACCACACGCAAGCATCACCGTTGGCAGGTGTGTGCACGAATCTTGGAACAAACCAGGTGGTTTTTTGTGCCACGTAGGATGAAGCGCGTGTGTGGTGTGCGAGTAGGTTCGCCCGCACGTTGGTTGCCACCCTGCGGTCAGCGGTTGCCATCTGAGTCGTGCGGTGGAACTGCAATGCGCCCGCACGCCACGCTTTGACTGTGGTTGACGTCGCACGCCTCTGCCCCCTCCCCCTCATGCTCCCATTTACTCTTCTGCACCGCAGTTACTGGCAGAACCCACTCGCATTTCCAACTATCGAAGGAGAAGGAGAGGGGAGAAGGCGACGGTGAAGGCAGAAGAATCGATGGTGCTCGGGACTGTCGGTGGTGCTCGCCGGAACGGAGCGGCTCGCCGGAGCGCCTGCGGGTTGAAGGTACTGCTCGATGCACCCCTCGCAATCCCTTCCTGCATTTCCTCCCTTCCCTCCCTATTCGATTCCTCGATCGAGATTTGTAGAGATTCAGGAGATTCGTCGATGCGTCGGCGTTCCCGCCGGCGCCGAAGTCGTCTGCTAGACGTTTTTGGTTGCATTGGCCAGTTTCGTCGCGGCCGCGGCGGCGGCATCGTCGTCGTGGTTCTGCTTGTTCGGAGGCACGCACTAGTTTTTGCATATGGATTGAGCAGGTGTCTTCCGGGTAGTTTTTGATGCGCGTTGGTTCAATTTTGTGTTTTGCAGTGAGTTCGTGGGAGAATTTCGAGGGTGAATTTGAAGTCGAAGTAGTTGCCATTGAACCCTAGATCTAGTTAGTTTGGTTTTTGAAAATGCAGAATGAGGCGAACTTGATAGTTACATTAACTATCATGATTGTGCGGCCACTTACTCCCTGAACATATTTGATAGTTGCCACAAACGTGTTTCCCCTTGCGGCAACAAATTACTGAAAACGACTGTGTTAGTTGCCACATGTTAGCTTTTGCACATGGCAACTAATTTTTCTGAAGTAATGCGATACTTGCCACACACACGCTCTTCCATGTGGCAACTAATTCTGCTAAACTAATGTGATATTTACCAAACACACGCTCTTTTTTCCGTGTTAGGTGCCACAACCATTCTATTTTCATTGCGGCTAGTGTGTTTTCTGAATGTTATGTGAAAGCAACCACGGTGTGACAGTTGCCACAATCGGTAGTCAGTGGGCATTCAAGAGCCAAGTGCACTGGATGGTAACCACTGCGCACTTAAAGTGTGCTTGTTGCCATCTAGGTAGTATATTCATATGGCAAATAGAGTGCGAACACACTGCCTGTTGCCATTCTGCATATAAGACAGTGTGGCAAATAGAGTGTGAACAGACTGCCTGTTGCCATTCTGCATATAAGACAGTGTGGCAAACTGGCTGCACAATGTGGCAACCGAATTTGCATATCAAATGTTTCAGATGCCATACGTATGCGTTGCATGCGGCAAGTGTTTTTGCTGACCTCCTTGCATTTACATTTTCCACCATGACAATTTGGTATGTTCCCATCTCAGCAGAATGGCTCGTGGCGATCGTCAAAACGACGATGATGATTTCATGGATCCACCACAGCGTAATCGGGCAACTGGGCGGAGAAAAGAGGGTGATGAGGTAAATGTTCACACACCCCCCTTCTTCCTGATGTATGTTAATGGTTGACACCTTTGAGCCCGCAATCGTCTGGCACGAACTAAAATTTCATTACATTGCAAAATGCGGCAACAACTGATATCCTGTTTTTGTTTGTAAAAACATGGCAACAACTGATCACTTTATGTCTGTTTTTTGCAGAAGAAGAAACGTATTCGCAACAGAGCCTCCCAAGAACGACTGACTGTGTTGACTGACAAATTCAGCGACGATCAGAAGGGGGCTGCTGCTGAGATGGGTATGCAGTCTATGATGGCCGTCCGGTGCACGAACCTTGTCAACCCTGTATGCGATTGGCTTGGTGAGATCTACGACCCCGCCTCCAGAGAATTCGTGATTCCGGGACGCGGAAGACTACCGCTGAATGAGGAATCTGTGTTCTGCACATTGGGTGTGCCCCGTGGACATACCAAAGTCCCGTACGAGGTCAACAACGAGATCGAGGAAGCGCTGTTCCCCCGTTTGTTTCCTGGGTTGGAATCCATGCCGAACACGACTGCAGTGGCAGATTCGTTGGAGGCCATGACGACGCACGGAGATGTTTTCAAGATGAAGCTACTCATGTACCTCATCTCAGCCGTTTTCGCGCCGACCACTTCTCTTCGCCCAAGCAACAAATGCTTCCCCATCCTGGTGAATGATCTATCTTTACTACATTATTTTTCCTTCAATTTTTTTGCTCCGATGTCATGTGCAAGCTAGTCACTGATAGTTTTTTTTGTTGTTTTTTCCATTGGAATTCTGACGCGGCAACTCCTTGTCCTGAATTTTATGCGGTGCAGGCGAAACTGAAAGATGTGAAGAACATGAACTGGTGTAAGTTCATTGCCGACTTCCTGCATGATGCATTTGCAAGCAAGGTGTACCAGAAGGGTTGTCGACTGCATTTAATGGTATTTTTTTACCGGTCCTTTATGTGAACACTATTTTTTAACACATCTTTATTCATGCATGTTAACATGATCATAACAAGATGGAAACTACCATGTTGATTATGTGGCAACTGCCATCATGACTATATGGCAACTGCCATCATACTGTGATGGCAACTGCCAACATGACAACATGGCAACTGCCATCATACTATGATGGCAACTGCCATCACTCTATGATGGCAACTAGCACATGCAGATGGCATAATCTTTGTAAAATACCATATATTTTATCCTGTTATTTGTCGCAAAATACCATGACCGCAACTGATTTTTCTTTCTATTTAAAATTGTTGTACATCAGCTCATGTACATCGACTGCCTTGATCTGTCCACCGTGGACTTCACTGGGACAGGAGGCCCGCCGCCTGTGCACAAGTTTGCTGTTTCTGCGTGGACTATCGATGCTGTCAAGGCTGTGCTTGCTGCAGACAGGGTAACTGATAGCAAATATGGTAAACTGCAGGTTAGTTCTGCTTTTTTTTGCAACACATGAACTGCTAGTCAGTGTTCATCATTCTCTCTCTTATATCGTTGCTACTTTTCTTTCTTTCTCCCCAGCTGATGGCCAAGCATTCTATAGACTACAGTGTGTTTGGGGGCCTCAAAACTTTGGAAAGTGGATGGACGTGCACTCAGCTCCGTCTTGTCCTTCAGAGGTAATCAAAAGATCTACATATATGTTTTGCCGTGGAGTATTTTTCGATGTCATGCAAGTGATTGCAATACGGGGTTGTGATTGATGCCTCTTTGTTTTGTGTACAGGCGAGGGCACCTGTTGAGCAGCTAATAGGGCAGTTTGCATCTGGAATGACTGGCTTGCTCGGGAAGTTGGTTGAGGGGTGGACGTCCCTCAGTGGCTCTGACGGCGACGCGGTTGCGAGGCAATTCACTTCATTCGTCCCAGAACATACACACCAGCCAACCAGTTGCCATGACCGGTATGACTACAATAGTTCCCAGGAGCCCGCTGACACACAAGATGAACTAGGTGGAGACGCTGGTCTCAGCAAGGATGACGATGATGTCATGGATAATGTGCAAGAGGACACCGATGATGATGAACACACTGAAGTTCGCGCAGGTGGTAACAAGGGCAAGGATGCAACAGATGTCCCCCAACCGGATAAAGTCAAACAACACACGGCTGTGAGAGGCGAAGGGGTTTTGCCATCAAAGAGGGGGATGGCTCCAGAGGGTACTGGGCAAGTTTTTGCTGGCAAGAGGTCTAGGACCGACCCTGTAGCTGCCAGGAAGAGGTTCGACTTTCATCTTAGCTTTTTGCTTTGTCTATTTTCTTCGAACAGACTCATCCTCTTTTTTGCACTTGTGTTCTGTCAAACGCGGCAACGAGATTGCTGACTGACAATTGCCACCTCTTTTTTTGACCTCCATCTCATACGTGCAGCGAGCCGACAGCTGGTGGACGAGCAATTACGAAGAAACAGGCGCCAACGCCAACCCGTGTTTCTGCTCGGTTGAACAAAGGTGCCCCCATTGCCGGTGATACCACTTCCACCAGGACATCTCCTCGCACGACGACAACCAACACCGGGGATCCTGTTGTGTTGCCAGGCCTGAGGAAGGCAGTCAGGATGTAGGTTTCTTCATCCGCTTTCATTGACATAGCGCTATATTTTTTGATTTTCCAATGCATTCGTTTAGCTTGTCACATTGTCTTCTGTCATCGCCCCCCACATGGCAACCGCTGTTTTACCAAATGATATTTTATTTACTTTCTAAACGTGTGGCAACTTCTATTTTTGTTTTTCACATGGCAAGTGGAATGTAGGCCAAATGGTAACTTTAATGTACCTTATGGCAACTGCCATGTTTTTACCGTTGTCTTGTGAGATCATCCCACGCCTAGGTTTGAAATTGCATTCATGGCAGATCAGACATTTTTATCATTCTTTCAAGGTTGCTAACATGGCAACTGCTGCTGGATGGCAACTGCTAGTTATGACACATGGCAACTGCCAGCTTTTCCACCTGTTTTTCCATTTTCTTAAGATTTATACCAAGGCAAACATAATTTTGTTTCATTTTTAAATACCTTTTTCATGCGCTTCATTTTTTTTGCAGGGTGAAGAAGACTACTACGCGTGGGTCCAAGCATATCAGTAAGGACCCGCTCGAACGCATGCATTCAAAGTTGTCAACAGGGGGCAACTCAGATGTACAGGAGGCACCAGTCGACAATACTGCTGCTGCACCGTTGACCGCTCCCACCAACTCTGATGCAAGTGGCAGACCATCTCCGCCGGCTACAGATGTGCAGCCTACAACAACAGGCATCCGTACATCGGGGAGTGACGAGTCGGTATCTGCCAGGACAGCTGAAATACTGCCAACCCTTCTGGCAATGAAGGATGCTGCTGTGAGTCATGCCACCCCATCAGCAAGCGTTGAAGTGGACGCTCCCGAGACGAACCTAGGCAAGGAAGATTCCCACTCATCTGACACTGATTCCAAGCGCGTGCGCGGTGGCACTCCTGTGTCCACGACAAAAGCGGTTGAGGCGGCAGTTCACAATGACATGCCATCTACAGGTGAGAGTTCTGGCACAACAGCTCCAGCTCCTGGCGGTGCAGATACTGCTAAGGCGACTGTTTCGCGTGTTGGTCTACAACCTAGGCGTCGTAGCCCCCGCAAGCAACCAACAGACATACCGAACGCACCGACAGTAGCCAGGAGCAGGAGAGATGAGTCTCGTTTTGTTCCTGCGTCACACTGTTCCCGCCACCTGCCAAAAGCAATGTGACGGAGAAACCTGAAGACCGGAGCACAACTGATGCAGGTGTCAAGCCGGGCACGAGCGACGCAGGTGAACACCCGGAGCAGACTGCACCTTTTCCTGCAGTGGAAATCCCCAGCATAAATCTGCGCACTTCCAGGCTCCCAGTCAACGTCGGTGTCCCCTACAGCCCAAACAAGAAGATTGTCATGAAAGCTACGGTTGATACCACAGACAACACGCCCCACCCTGCAAATAAGGACGATCATTCTGTAGCGGCCGATTCAGATATGTTTGTTGATCTTTCACCCTTGGATTCTGCCCCGCAAGTCGTTCGTGGTCCGGCCAGCAGGAATGAGAGGCACCCAATGGCCTTTACCCCACCGAGTTTCAACCTTGGCATCAGTCAAGATCAACCGGTTGTGCAAGATCCTACGGCAGTTGCCTTTGCATTCCCAGGAGGCATGCCTGCAATAATGGTGCAGCCAATGGTCGAGGGCAGGAAGGCTGTCAAGTTCGGAGAGCCGATTGTAGCAGGTACACTTGCCATGTCCATATGATTTTTCTTGCACACGTCTGTGTAGTTTCACTGTTGTCCCAATCATATTTTTTGTTTTTGGGGGTTCTCAGTTGTGATGGCAACTGACATGCGATGACATGGCAACTGGATTTGATGCACCGTGTCACCTACTTTTTTTTGCCATGCTGCATTTTACATTTGGGCAACCATGTGGCAACTGAAGTTGATTCAATATGGCAACCGTAGTCTCCGTAACATGGCAAACACAGTGCATCACACATGGCAACTGGAATTGATTCAACACCATGTCACCTGCATTTTTTTTTGTTTCCATGCTGTATTTTTTCATAAAGCAATCACATGGCAAGTGCAGTTGACACAACATGGCAACTGTAGTTGCTGTGACATGGCAACTACATTCCAACTAGATGGCAACAACATTCCAACTACATGGCAACTGTAGTTGCTATGACATGGTCACTACAGCTGGACCACACATGGCAACTGCCCCACTTTTTCCTACCTACAACTCACATCATGCACCCCATCTTTTCTCACAATCCATCTGCTTTTGATTTCCTAGGTATCCTAACCCACTTTTTTTTATCACTGCAGCCACACCCGAGGAGATTTCACCGTCTCTTGAAGAAACTTACCGCATGCTTGAGGAGGCAGCATTGCAGAGGAAGTCCTCACGAGGGCAAGGGCAATCAAGTTCCAACGTGCCTGCAGACACAGTATCTGAGGATACCATTAGGAGTGCCACTCCTGGTTCTGTGAGGCAGCAGAGGGTAGTGCACCCACCTCCCGCGGAAGACTACGAGCCCGAATTCAGGGCCACTAAAGAACAGACCCAGCTGTACGATATCGTCAAGCGGTTTGGAGATGCGAGGTCCAGCGGCAAGCACATGAAGGAGCTGAAATCGTAAACAACCACACCCCATAACATCTCATTTTGCTTTGCTCCTTTTTTACCATTCACATCCTTCGTACTTTCTATGTTATATTGTTTTAGTTCTTTCATAATTTTTTTTACTTAGTAGGCATGATCCTTCCATGTTATATTGTTTTCATACAGCTCATGTTTGGACAGAACCAAAGTCATTCAATGCGGAGTGACGTACGTCGACCTTGGTGATCTTGCTGAGTCCGTGAGGCCAAACGGCAAAATGTCGACGAACGTAGTTGCATGCGGGATTGACTACATCAACAACCACACCGATGTGTGCGCCGACAAGACAATCATGCATTACAGTGTGACCTGCAAAATATGGGATGGTGACTTCCACCACAAAATCCTGAGGAAGAACTTTGCCCAACACGGTGATTTCAAGCTCACAATGAAGAAATATGTGAGTACTCCTTCAATGTCTGCACTTTTTTTCACAAAGTGTGCTTTTTGTTGCCATCATCTGCAGTTGTGTTTTACGTGGCAGCTGTTTTCATGTGGCAACAGCTGCCGTGCACACTAACTTATTTGATTTTTGCATGCCGTGCAAACTATGTGGCAACTTGACAGTAAAATACATGGCATACTTTTGTTCACACATGGACGGCAACTTTATTTCAACTACCCCCACCCATAACTGTTGGGGATCATAGCAATAATTCAAAATTTTCCTATGTGTCACCAAGATCAATCTGTGGAGTCATCTAGCAACGAGGGAGGAGTGGATCTACATACCCTTGTAGATCGCGTGCAGAAGCGTTCAAGAGAACGGGGTTGATGGAGTCATACTCGTCGTGATCCAAATCACCGATGATCCTAGCGCCGAACGGACGGCACCTGCGCATTCAACACACCTACGGAGCAGCCAAGTCTCCTACTTCTTGATCCAGCAAGGGGGGAGGAGAGGTTGATGGAGATCCAACAACATGACGGCGTGGTGGTGGAAGTAGCGGGATTCCAACAGGGCTTCGCCAAGCACTGCGGGAGGAGGGAGATGTGTCATGGGAGGGAGAGGGAGGCGCCAGGGCTCAGGTATGGTTGCCCTCCCTTCCCCCCACTATATATAGGGCCAAGGGAGAGAGGGGGCGCAGCCTTGGCCCTTCCTCCAAGGAAGGGTGCGGCCAGGGAGGAGTCCCTCCTCCCCAAGGCACCTCGGAGGTGCCTTCCCCCTTTAGGACTCTTCCTTTTCTCTTCTCTTGGCGCATGGGCCTCTTGGGGCTGGTGCCCTTGTACCATATAGGCCAAGGCGCACCCCCTACAGCCCATGTGGCCCCCCGGGGTAGGTGGCCCCACCCGGTGGACCCCCGGGACCCTTCCGGTGGTCCCGGTACAATACCGGTGACCACGAAACTTGTCCCGATGGCCGAAATAGCACTTCCTATATATAATTCTTTACCTCCGGACCATTCCGGAACTCCTCGTGACGTCCGGGATCTCATCCGAGACTCCGAACAACTTTCGGGTTACCGCATACTAATATCTCTATAACCCTAGCGTCACCGAACCTTAAGTGTGTAGACCCTACGGGTTCGGGAGACATGCAGACATGACCGAGATGACTCTCCGGTCAATAACCAACAGCGGGATCTGGATACCCATGTTGGCTCCCACATGTTCCATGATGATCTCATCGGATGAACCACGATGTCAAGGACTTAATCAATCCCGTATACAATTCCCTTTGTCTAGCGGTACGATACTTGCCCGAGATTCGATCGTCGGTATCCCGATACCTTGTTCAATCTCGTTACCGGCAAGTCTCTTTACTCGTTCCGTAACACATCATCCCGTGATCAACTCCTTGATCACATTGTGCACATTATGATGATGTCCTACCGAGTGGGCCCAGAGATACCTCTCCGTTTACACGGAGTGACAAATCCCAGTCTCGATTCGTGCCAACCCAACAGACACTTTCGGAGATACCTGTAGTGTACCTTTATAGCCACCCAGTAACGTTGTGACGTTTGGCACACCCAAAGCATTCCGACGGTATCCGGGAGTTGCACAATCTCATGGTCTAAGGAAATGATACTTGACATTAGAAAAGCTTTAGCATACGAACTACACGATCTAGTGTTATGCTTAGGATTGGGTCTTGTCCATCACATCATTCTCCTAATGATGTGATCCCGTTATCAACGACATCCAATGTCCATGGTCAGGAAACCGTAACCATCTATTGATCAACGAGCTAGTCAACTAGAGGCTTACTAGGGACATGGTGTTATCTATGTATCCACACATGTATCTGAGTTTCCTATCAATAAAATTCTAGGATGGATAATAAACGATTATCATGAACAAGGAAAAATAATAATAATCAATTTATTATTGCCTCTAGGGCATATTTCCAACAGTCTCCCACTTGCACTAGAGTCAATAATCTAGTTCACATCGTCATGTGATTAACACTCACAGGTCACATCGCCATGTGACCAACATCCAAAGAGTTTACTAGTGTCACTAAACTAGTTCACATCATCATGTGATTAAGACTCAATGAGTTCTGGGTTTGATCATGTTTTGCTTGTGAGAGAGGTTTTAGTCAACGGGTCTGCAACATTCAGATCCGTATGTACTTTGCAAATTTCTATGTCATCTTGTAGATGCAACTACTACGCTACATTTGGAGCTATTCCAAACAACTGTTCTACTATACGAATCCAGTTTACTATTCAGAATAATCTGGATTAGTGTCAAAGTTTGCATCGGCGTAACCCTTTACAACGAACTCTTTTACCACCTCCATAATCGAGAAAATTCCTTAGTCCACTAGTTACTAAGGATAACTTTGACCGCTGTCTTGTGATCCATTCTTGGATCACTCTTGTACCCCTTGACTGACTCATGGCAAGGCACATTTCAGGTGCGGTACACAGCATAGCATACTGTAGAGAGCCTATGATAAAAGCACAGGGGACGACCTTCGTCCTTCCTCTTTCTTCTGCCGTGGTCGAGCTTTAAGTCTTAATTTCATACCTTACAACTCAGGCAAGAACTCCTTCTTTGACTGATCCATCTTGAACATCTTCAAGATCATGTCAAGGTATGTGCTCATTTGAAAGTACCATTAAGAATTTTGATCTATCCTTATAGATCTTGATGCTTAATGTTCAAGTAGCTTAATCCAGGCTTTCCATTGAAAAACACTTTCCAAATAACCCTATATGCTTTCCAGAAATTCTACATCATTTCTGATCAACAATATGTCAACAACATATACTTAAGAAATTCTATAGTGCTCCCACTCACTTCTTTGGAAATACAAGTTTCTCATAAACTTTGTATAAACCCAAAATCTTTGATCATCATCAAAGCATACATTCCAACTCCGAGATGCTTACTCCAGTCCTCAGAAGGATTGCTGGAGCTTTGCATACTTATTAGCATCTTTCAGGATTGACAAAACCTTCCGGTTGTATCACATACAACCTTTCCTCAAGAAAATCATCGAGGAAACAATGTTTGACATCCTATCTGCAAGATTTCGTAAATAATGCAGTAATCGCTAATATAATTCCAACAGACTCTTAGCATCGCTACGAGTGAGAAAGTCTCATCGTAGTCAACTCCTTGAACTTGTCGGAAAACATCTTAACGACAAGTCGAGCTTTCTTAATGGTGACATTTACCATCATTGTCTGTCTTCCTTTTAAAATCCATCTGCACTCAATAGCCTTACGACCATCGAGCTGTTCTGCCAAAGTCTACACTTTGTTTTCATACATGGATCCTCTCTCGGATTTTATGGCCTCGAGCCATTTATCGGAATCCGGGCCCACCATCGCTTCTCCATAGCTCGTAGGTTCATTGTTGTCTAGCAACATGACTTCCAAGACAGGATTACGTACCACTCTGAAGTTGTATGCATCCTTGTCATCCCACGAGGTTTGGTAGTGACTTGATCTGAAGTTTCATGATCACTATCATAAGCTTCCACTTCAATTGGTGTAGGTGCCACAGGAACAACTCCCTGTGCTCTGCCACACACTAGTTGAAGAGACGGTTCAATAACCTCATCAAGTCTCCACCATCCTCCCACTCAATTCTTTCGAGAGAAACTTTTCCTCGTGAAAGGACCCGATTCTAGAAACAATCCCTTATTGCTTTCGGATCTGAGACAGGAGGTATACCCAACTGTTTTGGGTGTCCTATGAAGATGCATTTATCCGCTTTGGGTTCGAGCTTATCAACCTGAAACTTTTTCACATAAGCGTCGCAGCCCCAAACTTTTAAGAAATGATAGCTTAGGTTTCTCTAAACCATAGTTCATACGGTGTCATCTCATCGGAATTACGTGGTGCCCTATTTAAAGTGAATGTGGTTGTCTCTAATGCCTAACCCATAAACTATCGTGGTAATTCGATAAGAGACATCATGGTATGCATCATATCCAATAGGGGCAGTTATGATGTTCGGACACACCATCACACTATGGTGTTCCAGGCTGTATTAGTTGTGAAACAATTTCCACAATGTCTTAATTCTATGCCAAACTCGTAATTCTGATATTCATCTCTATGATCATATCATAGATATTTTATCCTCTTGTCACGACGATCTTTCAACTTCACCTTGAAATTACTTGAACCTTTCAGTAATTCAGACTCGTTATTCATCAAGTAAATATACTCAACATCTACTCAAATCATCAGTGAAGTAAGAACATAATGATATCCACTACATGCCTCAGCACTCATTGGATTGCACACATCAAAATGTATTACTTCCAACAAGTTGCTTTCTAGTTCCATTTTACTGAAACCGAGGCTCTCAGTCATCTTGCCCATGTGGTATGATTTGCATGTCTCAAGTGATTCAAAATCAAGTGAGTCAAAACGGTCCATTTGCATGGAGTTTCTTCATGCATATAGACCAATAGACATGGTTCACATGTCTCAAACTTTTCAAAAATGAGTGAGCCCAAAGATCCATCAACATGGAGCTTCTTCATGCGTTTTATACCGATATGACTTACGTGGCAGTGCCACAAGTAGGTGGTACTATCATTACTATCTTTTGGCATGAACATGTGTATCACTACGATCGAGATTCAATAAACCATTCATTTTAGGTGTAAGACCATTGAAGGTATTATTCAAATAAACAGAGTAACCATTATTCTCCTTAAATGAATAACCGTATTGCGATAGACATAATCCAATCATGTCTATGCTCAACGCAAACACCAAATAACAATTATTTAGGTTTTAATACCAATCTCGATGGTAGAGGGAGCGTGCGATGCTTGATCATATCAACCTTGGAAATACTTCCAACACATATCGTCAGCTCACCTTTAGCTAGTCTCCATTTATTCCGTAGCTTTTATTTCGAGTTACTAACACTTAGCAACCGAACTGGTATCTAATACCCTGGTGCTACTAGGAGTACTAGTAAAGTACACATCAACACAATGTATATCCAATATACTTCTATCGACCTTGCCAGCCTTCTAATCTACCAAGTATCTAGGGTAATTCTGCTCTAGTGGCTATTCCCCTTATTACAGAAGCACTTAGTCTCGGGTTTGGGTTCAGCCTTGGGTTTCTTCACTAGAGCAGCAGCTGAATTGCCGTTTCATGAAGTATCCCTTCTTGCCCTTGCCCTTCTTGAAACTAGTGGTTTCACCAACCATCAACAATTGATGCTCCTTCTTGATTTCTACTTTTGTGGTGTCAAACATGCGAATATCTCAAGGATCATCATATATGTCCCTGATATATTATAGTTCATCACGAAGCTCTAGTAGCTTGGTGGTAATCACTTCGGAGAAACATCACTATCTTATCTGGAAGATCAACTCCCACTTGATTCAAATGATTGTTGTACTCAGATAATCTGAGCACAAGCTCAACAATTGAGCTCTTCTCCCTTAGTTTGCAGGCTAAGAAAATCGTCAGAGGTCTTATACCTCTTGACGTGGGCACGAGCCTGAAATCCCAATTTCAGTCCTTGGAACATCTCATATGTTCTGCGATGTTTCAAAAACGTCTTTGGTGCCTCAATTCTAAACCATTTAGCATTATGCACTGAACTATCATGTAGTCATCAAAACGTGTATGTCAGATGTTCACAACATCCAGAGACGACGTTCGAGGTTCAGCACACTGAGCGGTGCATTAAGGACATAAGCCTTCTATGAAGCAATGAGGACAATCCTCAGTTTACGGACCTAGTCCGCATAATTGCTACTATCAACTTTCAACTAAATTTTTTCTCTAGGAACATATCTAAACAGTAGAACTAAAGCGCGAGCTACGACATAATTTGCAAAATCCTTTTGACTATGTTCAGGATAATTAAGTTCATCTTATGAACTCCCACTCAGATAGACATCCCTCTAGTCAACTAAGTGATTACATGATCCGAGTCAACTAGGCCGTGTCCGATCATCACGTGAGACGGACTAGTCAACATAGGTGAACATCTTCATGTTGATCGTATCAACCATACGACTCATGCTCGACCTTTCGGTCTTCTGTGTTCCGAGGCCATGTCTGTACACATGCTAGGCTCGTCAAGTCAACCTAAGTGTTTTGCGTGTGTAAATCTGTCTTACACCCATTGTATGTGAACGTTAGAATCTATCACACCCGATCATCACGTGGTGCTTCGAAACAACAAACTGTCGCAACGGTGCACAGTTAGGGGGAACACTTTCTTGAAATTATTATGAGGGATCATCTTATTTACTACCGTCATTCTAAGTAAACAATATGCAAAAAACATGATAAACATCACATGCAATCAAATAATAGTGACATGATATGGCCAATATCATATAGCTCCTTTGATCTCCATCTTGGGGCTCCATGATCATCATCGTCACCGGCATGACATCATGATCTCCATCATCATGATCTCCATCATCGTGTCTTCATGAAGTTGTCTCGTCAACTATTACTTCTACTACTATAGCTAACGGTTAGCAATAAAGTAAAGTAATTACATGACGTTTATGTTGACACGCAGGTCATAAATAAATTAAGACAACTCCTATGGCTCCTGCCGGTTGTCATACTCATCGACATGCTAGTCATGATTCCTATTACAAGAACATGATCAATCTCATACGTCACATATATCATTCATCACATCCTTTTGGCCATATCACATCACATAGCATACCCTGCAAAAACAAGTTAGACGTCCTCTAATTGTTGTTTGCATGTTTTACGTGGCTGCTATGGGTTTCTTGCAAGAACGTTTCTTACCTACGCAAAAAACCACAACGTGATATGCCAATTGCTATTTACCCTTCATAAGGACCCTTTTCATCGACTCCGATCCGACTAAAGTGGGAGAGACAGACACCCGCCAGCCACCTTATGCAACTAGTGCATGTTTGTCGGTGGAGCCAGTCTCACGTAAGAGTACGTGTAAGGTTGGTCCGGGCCGCTTCATCCAACGATGCCGCCGAATCAAGATAAGACTAGTAACGGCAAGCATATTGAACAAAATCAACGCCCACAACTACTTTGTGTTCTACTCGTGCATAGAAACTACGCATAGACCTAGCTCATGATGCCACTGTTGGGGATCGTAGCAATAATTCAAAAATTTTCTACGTGTCACCAAGATCAATCTATGGAGTCATCTAGCAATGAGGGAGGAGTGGATCTACATACCCTTGTAGACCGCGTGCGGAAGCATTCAAGAGAACGGGGTTGATGGAGTCGTACTCGTCGTGATCCAAATCACCGATGATCCTAGCGCCGAACGGACGGCACCTCCGCGTTCAACACACGTACGGAGCAGCGACGTCTCCTCCTTCTTGATCCAGCAAGGGGTGAGGAGAGGTTGATGGAGATCCAACAACACGACGGCGTGGTGGTGGAAGTAGCGGGATTCCACCAGGGCTTCGCCAAGCGCTGCGGGAGGAGGGAGATGTGTCATGGGAGGGAGAGGGAGGCGCCAGGGCTCAGGTATGGTTGCCCTCCCTTCCCCCCACTATATATAGGGCCAAGGGAGAGGGGGGCGCAGCCTTGGCCCTTCCTCCAAGGAAGGGTGCGGCCAGGGAGGAGTCCCTCCTCCCCAAGGCACCTCGGAGGTGCCTTCGCCCTTTAGGACTCTTCCTTTTCTCTTCTCTTGGCGCATGGGCCTCTTGGGGCTGGTGCCCTTGGCCCATATAGGCCAAGGCGCACCCCCTACAGCCCATGTGGCCCCCCGGGGTAGGTGTCCCCACCCGGTGGACCCCCGGGACCCTTTCGGTGGTCCCGGTACAATACCGGTGACCCCGAAACTTGTCCCGATGGCCGAAATAGCACTTCCTATATATAATTCTTTACCTCCGGACCATTCCGGAACTCCTCGTGACGTGGCGGGATCTCATCCGGGACTCCAAACAACTTTAGGGTTACCACATACTAATATCTCTATAACCCTAGCGTCACCGAACCTTAAGTGTGTAGACCCTACGGGTTCGGGAGACATGCAGACATGACCGAGATGACTCTCCGGTCAATAACCAACAGCGGGATCTGGATACCCATGTTGGCTCCCACATGTTCCATGATGATCTCATCGGATGAACCACGATGTCAAGGACTTAATCAATCCCGTATACAATTCCCTTTGTCTAGCGGTACGATACTTGCTCGAGATTCGATCGTCGGTATCCCGATACCTTGTTCAATCTCGTTACCGGCAAGTCTCTTTACTCGTTCCGTAATACATCATCCCGTGATCAACTCCTTGATCACATTGTGCACATTATGATGATGTCCTACCGAGTGGGCCCAGAGATACCTCTCCGTTTACACGGAGTGACAAATCCCAGTCTCGATTCGTGCCAACCCAACAGACACTTTCGGATATACCTGTAGTGTACCTTTATAGCCACCCAGTTACGTTGTGACGTTTGGCACACCCAAAGCATTCCTACGGTATCCGGGAGTTGCACAATCTCATGGTCTAAGGAAATGATACTCGACATTAGAAAAGCTTTAGCATACGAACTACACGATCTAGTGCTATGCTTAGGATTGGGTCTTGTCCATCACATCATTCTCCTAATGATGTGATCCCGTTATCAACGACATCCAATGTCCATGGTCAGGAAACCGTAACCATCTATTGATCAACGAGCTAGTCAACTAGAGGCTTACTAGGGACATGGTGTTGTCTATGTATCCACACATGTATCTGAGTTTCCTATCAATACAATTCTAGCATGGATAATAAACGATTATCATGAACAAGGAAAAATAATAATAATCAATTTATTATTGCCTCTAGGGCATATTTCCAACAATAACCAGAGTTTTTCTACGTGATTCTAATTCCTTTGTCCCTCTGATGTTCTTTACGCGAACGCTGATTCTCATTTTCCTCACTTTTTTAAATGCAGGTCATGTTCCCCATGTTCCAGGAGCTTTCACCACATGACCCACACGACAAGTGTGGTCACCACTACGTGATCTGTCTTGACCTGAAGAACCAACGTGTTGAGGTGCTTGATTCAATCCGTTCGGAAGATGATGCAGACCTCACCACACATGCTGAATTCTTCATTAAGAACCTCAAAGAGACATGGCACCGTCACTATGAACAATCAAAGGTCCAGATCAGTCATTTCCCGACTGAGTATGTGGCGACTACAAAGCAAGGGAACACGTAATTCCTTCCTCCCTTTTCGTCTGCCATTTTACATCAATCCAATTCCTGTTTTGTTTGTCAGATCTGAAATTGAAGTCTGTCTTTTGTTACGTCTGAGCTCTTTGCTGTTGGGGAACACAGTAATTTCAAAAAATTTCCTACGCACACGCAAGATCATGGTGATGCACAGCAACGAGAGGGGAGAGTGTTGTCTATGTACCCACGCAGACCGACTACGGAAGCGATCACACAACATAGAGGAAGTAGTCATACGTCTTCCCGATCCGACCGATCCAGGCACCGTTACTCCGGCACCTCCGAGTTCTTAGCACACGTACAGCTCGATGACGATCCCCGGGCTCCGATCCAGCAAAGCGTCAGGGGAGAGTTCCGTCAGCACGACGGTGTGGTGACGATCTTGATGTTCTACTATCGCAGGGCTTCGCCTAAGCACCGCTACAATATGATCGAGGTGGAATATGGTGGCAGGGGGCACCGCACATGGCTATGGAACGATCACGGGGATCAATTGTGTGTCTAGAGGTGCCCCCTGCCCCTGTATATAAAGGAGCAAGGGAGGAGAGGTGCGGCCAGCCTTGGGGCGCGCCAGGAGGAGTCCTACTCCCTCTGGGAGTAGGATTTCCCCCCCCCCCCAATCCTAGTTGGAATAGGAATCCCCAAGGGGGGGAAAGAGAGAGAGGGGGGCCGGCCACCTCTCCTAGTCCTAATAGGACTAGGGGAGGGGGGAGGCACGCGCCCACCTAGAACAGGATTTTGATGGTGCCCTATTTAACGTGAATGCGACCGTCTCTAAAGCATAACCCCAAAACGATAGCGGTAAATCAGTAAGAGACATCATAGATCGCACCATATCTAGTAAAGTACGATTATGACGTTCGGACACACCATTACGCTGTGGTGTTCCGGGTGGCGTGAGTTGCGAAACTATTCCACAATTTTTCAAATGTACACCAAACTCGTAACTCAAATGTTCTCCTCCACGATCAGATCGTAGAAACTTTATTTTCTTGTTACGATGATTTTCAACTTCACTCTGAAATTCTTTGAACTTTTCAAATGTTTCAGACTTATGTTTCATTAAGTAGATATACCCATATCTGCTTAAGTCATCTGTGAAGGTGAGAAAATAACGATATCCGCCACGAGCCTCAATATTCATCGGACCACATACATCGGTATGTATGATTTCCAACAAATCTGTTGCTCTCTCCATAGACCGGAGAACGGTGTTTTAGTCATCTTGCCCATGAGGCACGGTTCGCAAGTACCAAGTGATTCATAATCAAGTGGTTCCAAAAGTCCATCAGTATGGAGTTTCTTCATGCACTTTACACTGATATGACCTAAACGACAGTGCCACAAATAAGTTGCACTTTCATTATCAACTCTGCATCTTTTGGCTTCAACATTATGAATATGTGTATCACTACTATCGAGATTCATCAAAAATAGACCACTCTTCAAAGGTGCATGACCATAAAAGATATTACTCATATAAATAGAACAACCATTATTCTCTGATTTAAATGAATAACCGTCTCGCATCAAACAAGATCCAGATATAATGTTCATGCTCAACGCTGGCACCAAATAACAATTATTTAGGTCTAATATTAATCCCGAAGGTAGATGTAGAGGTAGCGTGCCAACCGCGATCACATCGACTTTGGAACCGTTTCCCACGCGCATCGTCACCTCATCCTTTGCCAGTGCCCGCTTATTCCGTAGTCCCTGTTTCGAGTTGCAAATATTAGCAATAGAACCAGTATCAAATACCCAGGTGCTACTGCGAGCTCTAGTAAGGTACACATCAATAACATGTATATCACATATACCTTTGTTCACCTTGCCATCCTTCTTATCCGCCAAATACTTGGGGCAGTTCCGCTTCCAGTGACCAGTCTGCTTGCAGTAGAAGCACTCAGTTTCAGGCTTAGGTCCAGACTTGGGTTTCTTCTCCTGAGCAGCAACTTGCTTGCCGTTCTTCTTGAAGTTCCCCTTCTTCTTCCCTTTGCCCTTTTTCTTGAAACTAGTGGTCTTGTTAACCATCAACACTTGATGCTCCTTCTTGATTTCTACCTCCGCAGCTTTCAGCATCGCGAAGAGCTCGGGAATAGTCTTGTTCATCCCTTGCATATTATAGTTCATCACGAAGCTCTTGTAGCTTGGTGGCAGTGATTGGAGAATTCTGTCAATGATGCAATCATCTGGAAGATTAACTCCCATCTGAATCAAGTGATTATTATACACAGACATTTTGAGTATAGGCTCATTGACAGAACTGTTCTCCTCCATCTTGCAGCTATAGAACTTATTGGAGACTTCATATCTCTCAATCCGGGCATTTGCTTGAAATATTAACTTCAACTCCTGGAACATCTCATATGCTCCATGACGTTCAAAACGTCGTTGAAGTCCCGATTCTAAGCCGTAAAGCATGGCACACTGAACTATCGAGTAGTCATCAGCTTTGCTCTGCCAGACGTTCATAACATCTGGTGTTGCTCCAGCAGCAGGCCTAGCACCCAGCGGTGCTTCCAGGACGTAATTCTTCTGAGCAGCAATGAGGATAATCCTCAAGTTACGGACCCAGTCCGTGTAATTGCTACCATCATCTTTCAACTTTGCTTTCTCAAGGAACGCATTAAAATTCAATGGAACAACAGCACGAGCCATCTATCTACAATCAACATAAACAAGCAAGATACTATCAGGTACTAAGTTCATGATAAGTTTAAGTTCAATTAATCAAATTACTTAAGAACTCCCACTTAGATAGACATCCCTCTAATCTTCTAAGTGATTACGTGATCCAAATCAACTAAACCATAACCGATCATCACGTGAGATGGAGTAGTTTTCAATGGTGAACATCGTTATGTTGATCATATCTACTATATGATTCACGCTCGACCTTTCGGTCTCCGTGTTCCGAGGCCATATCTGCATATGCTAGGCTTGTGATCTCCATCTCCGAAGCACCGTTATGATCACCATCGTCACCGGCGCGACACCTTGATCTCCATCGTAGCATTGTTGTCGTCTCGCCAATCTTATGCTTCCATGACTATCACTACCATTTAGTAATAAAGTAAAGCATTACATCGCGATTGCATTGCATACAATAAAGCGACAACCATATGGCTCCTGCCAGTTGCCGATAACTTGGTTACAAAACATGATCATCTCATACAATAAAATTCAGCATCATGCCTTGACCATATCACATCACAACATGCCCTGCAAAAACAAGTTAGACGTGCTCTACTTTGTTGTTGCAAGTTTTACGTGGCTGCTACGGGCTTAAGGAAGAACCAATCTCACCTACACATCAAAACCACAACGATAGTTTGTCAAATAGACTCCGTTTTAACCTTCGCAAGGACCGGGCGTAGCCACACTTGGTTCAACTGAAGTTGGAGAGACAGTCGCCCGCAAGCCACCTGTGTGCAAAGCACGTCGGGGGAACCGGTCTCGCGTAAGCGTACGCGTAATGTTGGTCCGGGTCGTCTCGTCCAACAATACCGCCGAACCAAGTATGACATGCTGGTAGGCAGTATGACTTACATCGCCCACAACTCACTTGTGTTCTACTCGTGCAAATAACATCAAACCATAAAACCTAGGCTCGGATGCCACTGTTGGGGAACGCAGTAATTTCAAAAAAAATCCTACGCACACGCAAGATCATGGTGATGCACAGCAACGAGTGGGGAGAGTGTTGTCTACGTACCCACGCAGACCGGCTGCGGAAGCGATCACACAACGTAGAGGAAGTAGTCGTACGTCTTCCCGATCCGACCGATCCAAGCACCGTTACTCCGGCACCTCCGAGTTCTTAGCACACGTACAGCTCGATGACGATCCCCGGGCTCCGATCCAGCAAAGCGTCAGGGAAGAGTTCCGTCAGCACGACGGCGTGGTGACGATCTTGATGTTCTACTGTCGCAGGGCTTCGCCTAAGCACCGCTACAATATGATCGAGGTGGAATATGGTGGCAGGGGGCACCGCACACGGCTATGGAACGATCACGGGGATCAATTGTGTGTCTAGAGGTGCCCCCTGCCCTTGTATATAAAGGAGCAAGGGGGGAGAGGTGCGGCCAGCCTTGGGGCGCGCCAGGAGGAGTCCTACTCCCTCTGGGAGTAGGATTCCCCCCCCAATCCTAGTTGGAATAGGAATCATCAAGGGGGGGAAAGAGAGAGGGGAGGGCGGCCACCTCTCCTAGTCCTAATAGGACTAGGGGAGGGGGAGGCGCGCGCCCACCTAGGGCTGCCCCTTTCTCCTTTCCACTAAAGCCCACTAAGGCCCATTTAGCTCCCGGGGGGTTCCGGTAACCTCCCGGTACTCCGGTAAAATCCCGATTTCACCCGGAACACTTCCGATATCCAAACATAGGCTTCCAATATATCAATATTTATGTCTCGACCCTTTCGAGACTCCTCGTCATGTCCGCGATCACATCCGGGACTCCGAACAACCTTCGGTACATCAAAATGCATAAACTCATAATAATTGTCATCGTAACGTTAAGCGTGCGGACCCTACGGTTCGAGAACAATCTAGACATGACTGAGACACTTCTCCGGTCAATAACCAATAGTGGGACCTGGATGCCCATATTGTCTCCTACATATTCTACGAAGATCTTTATCGGTCAGACCGCATAACAACATACGTTGTTCCCTTTGTCATCGGTATGCTACTTGCCCGAGATTCGATCATCGGTATCCAATACCTAGTTCAATCTCGTTACCGGCAAGTCTCTTTACTCGTTCTGTAATACATCATCCCGCAACCAACTCATTAGTTGCAATGCTTGCAAGGCTTATGTGATGTGCATTACCGAGAGGGCCCCAGAGATACCTCTCCGACAATCGGAGTGACAAATCCTAATCTCGAAATACGCCAACCCAACATCTACCTTTGGAGACACCTGTAGAGCTCCTTTATAATCACCCAGTTACATTGTGACGTTTGGTAGCACACAAAGTGTTCCTCCGGCAAACGGGAGTTGCATAATCTCATAGTCATAGGAACATCTATATATCATGAAGAAAAGCAATAACAACATACTAAACGATCGGGTGCTAAGATAATGGAATGGGTCATGTCAATCAGATCATTCAACTAATGATGTGACCTCGTTAATCAAATAACAACTCTTTGTTCATGGTTAGGAAACATAACCATCTTTGATTAACGAGCTAGTCAAGTAGAGGCATACTAGTGACACTCTGTTTGTCTATGTATTAACACATGTATTATGTTTCCGGTTAATACAATTCTAGCATGAATAATAAAAATTTATCATGATATAAGGAAATAAATAATAACTTTATTATTGCCTCTAGGGCATATTTCCTTCATTTGCATGGTCACGTTACTCTTTTCCTCGTGCAGGACGGACTGTGGCTTTCACGCGCTGGAGTACCTTGCAAAGTGGGAAGGCAGAATTGTCCCCGCTATCACAGCTGCAACGGTCGTTGAGCTCCGGAAAATCCACACATGGAACTGGTTGACGAATGAAGATTTCAACAAGCGGTCGGGAGCACGCGAGTTTGTGCAGGAAGCTCTCAAGAAAGTCACCAAGAAGTACAAGTGATCACGTGGCGTTACAGACCGGACGCACACCTTACATTCTGTTGCCGAGGACTGTAAGGTATTATCTCGTTGTTTATCATTGAAAACTATGTTTGTGTGCTATGTTGTGGCAACAACCCCGCGTAGGCTACTATGTAGTGGTGGTGTGCGAGTGACATTTGAATAGTTTCATGTAATATATGTGTGGACGTGAACCTACTTTTAGGCATAATTATTACAATGGTTTCATCGTTTCTAGCACCAGTTTGATGCTTTGAACGCATCTACGATGTTTTAAAAACGATGGCAAATGTAGTTCATCAGACATGGGTAGTGGAAGTCATTGTCATTTTACATTTTTGGCTGTTTTGCTTCTTCATTTTCATCGGTAACTGCACGGGGGTAGGTTGATCATGCAGCCACAACGTTTTTGCTGGGGTTTATGCACGTTACGCTGTTTTCCAACTTGTCATACACCTGCACACAACACACTACGTGCTCGTAAACTGCGTCGTTTTTGTCATGTGAATACATGCCGTGCAGAGTCATCAGGAATACCATGGCATATGTCCAGTACATCTAACATGGCAGATACAGTACAAACAACATGGCAGCTCCAGCATAATTAACATGGCAACTACAGCACAACTAAGATGGCAGATCCAGTACAATTAACATGGCAGATCCACTACAACTAGCATGGCATATTCAGTACAAAACAGCATGGCATATTTAGCATAAATTAGCATGGCATGTTTAGTATCAAAAATCATGGCAGACTAACTACACATAACATGGCAAATTAAATGCATACATCATGGCAGATTAAGTACCCATAACATGGCAACTGCATTTAACCATTCATTGAATTTTCCCTTGCACTTCTGATGGCCCTGAAGAGTTATTCCCCCAATTGTTTTAAAAAAGAATTCTCAACATCTAGGTTACAAAACAAAATGTCCACAATGCCACAATTTTTGCTCATGGATTGGCCGCCCCTTTCTTCGTTTTCTTGTGTTTTGCTTGGATCTCCAATCCCGACTTGTACCTTATCTCTCTTGGACGACCCTTTGTGATGGAACGGGGTGGGTTCCTGACCTGGGTCTGTGTGCTTGCTGTTCCAGATCCTATCTCCGAGTTTTCAGACGACGGCCCCGTGGATGAAGGCACGCTTGATGTGCGGGGGAACCGGTGTAAGGCTTCCTCGGCTTTCCTCTTCTTGATCTCATCAAGCTCTCTTTTTAGTGCTTTCCTGTGTTTTTCTGCGACTCTCGCTGTGTCATCACTCTTGCACGCTTCATCAATTAGCTCAGCATAGTTCTTTGTCAGCACAACGTGCCTCACGGCTTCCATGGTTGACTCTGGTCTCTCGTCATGCACAGCCAGAACTGCGTGTGTTGTTTGCGGCGCCAACGCATCGTCAGCGTCCCAAGTCCATCGCCGCCTTATGAAATGTCGGGGCATCCGTGTCACAGCGTTCACGTCCATTACTTTTAGTATGTGACAGCACACAATGTCGTCCCGTTCGAACTTGCAGCATTGACAGTAGAACTCGCCTTCGCCTATCGAGGCTGTGACGAAGTAGTTCCTTCCTTTGTCTGGGTCTTCAGGTTCTGAATCTGACATGCCCAAAATAGAACACACCTCGAACGTACGTTCGTCCATCTGGAAAGCTGTGAACATGCTGGCACGCTTTATTTCTTCCTGGAATCTGCATTTTTTGTGTGTTTTCTGTTAAACTATTGTGGGCTTTTTTCTTGTAGCACCTTATGTTGTCATGGAAAACAGATATACATTTTGTTTGAACATGGCAAACGTAATTCATTGAACATGGCAAATATAGTATGTTGAACATGGAAAATGCAGTACGCTATACATGGCAACTTCATTTTCAACAAACATGGCAGATGCATCTTATTTAAACATGGCAACTGCATTTTGTTAAACATGGCAACTAGAGTTTATTAAACATGGCAATTGCATTTCAGCAAACATGGCAGTTGCATTTTAGTAAACATGGCAATTGCATTTCAATAGACATGGCAACAACATAACATTTTCCATTTGACACTAGCATTTGCACACCAACATATCCAGTGGAAGTACATTGCATTAAACATGGCAACTGCATTTCATTGAGCATTGAAACTGCATCCGGGTAAGCATGACAAACATAATTTCTATTGAATATGACAACTGCATCTGAGTAAGCATGGCAAACAGTACTTTATTAAACATGGCAACCGCAAAATCATGGCAACTGCATCGCACTCTATAAGGCACATACTGACTTGGTGCTTTTTCTACAAATAAGACTGTAACGCAACTGACTTACTTGTTAAAGATCTTGTTGGTGTATATCTTGCTCATTTGCCTCTCCATCGGTAAGTACATTAGCAATTTTGGTTGCTTTAGCGCGGTGTTCGCTTCTTGCTGCAACTCAGATCCCAGAATTTTTTGTTGCAAAGCTGTGTACTGTTTGGCAAACTATAGCAATGAGTTGCCAGGACTGACGTACCGCTTCAAAACAGCATTGAATCCCTCGCTGCGCTGCGTAGTCTGCAGAAAGGGGAAGAAGCACTGCATGAAGTAGGCCGGCACCCAGTACATTCGCTTCTCCCACAGGCTTACAAGAGTCTCGTTGTCTTGGACTTGATGTGTTTCAGTCATGGCCATCCAGCTCCTTTCAAACTCCTCCACCGTCAAGCTGTGGTCCACGCACAGTTCGAATGCCTTGTGCAGCTCTGGACGGTCAGCAAAGAACGGTCCTAGCGTCTCCTCAGCCTTCTTTATAATGTGCCACCTACAGTGCCTGTGCACTGCCAACGGAAAGACCTCCTCTATGCCTGCACGCATGCTGAAATCCTGGTCCGTTATTATGTTCATCGGAGCAAGTCCATCCATGCACTCCAAGAAGGTCTTGAACAGCCAAACGTACCCATCCGTGTCTTCGTTCCGGACGAGCCCGCAGGTGAACTGCAACGACTGATTGTGGTTATTTATCCCTATGAACGGAGCGCACGGCATCTTGTACATGTTGGTGAGGTACGTCGCGTCGAATGAAATGCAATCTCGGAAATGTTTGTAGGCTCTCCTTGCAGCACCATCCACCCAATACATGTTCCTGACACGGTCCTCATCGTCCAACCTTATCCTGTAGAAGAAATCTGCATCTTCTTTGGCTTTCTCATCGAAGTAGGCAATTGTGGCCTCTATGTCTGCCAACTTGCTCTCTCTACGGTACCTTGCCCGTACGTTTGTGACGTCAGCTGGTATGTACGGCATGCTACTCAGAGTCCCCTTTTTGCTGTGGATGATAGATAGTATCTGCACCATTCTCGATGGACCGACGTTACAATCATGTAGAAGCTTTACGAATTGCCTTTCGACGGGGGTGAACCCTCTGTGGGCGGTCAAAAATTTCACCAGGTCGAACTTCTTTATCAGTTGGTGGTTGTGCTCGTAAAAATACTCATTGACCACCCACTGTGCTCCATCTACGTTTAGCTTACACCGGACAGGGCACTCAGTCTTCGGAATGATACCTCTCTTTCGTTCCGGAACGACAGGCGCATCGCCTTTCCCCTTCTTGTTCCTGCGTGCCTTGTGGCACCTCATCTCACCTCTGCTGTACTCGTTAGTTTTCTTAATTTTCCTATGGTACTCGGTGTTGACCGCAAACCCATGGAACTTTGCATATGTCTGGTAGTATTCCTTTGCTGCTTCGAATGACTCAAATCTCTGCCCAATGTACGGTGGCTGAGGCACCACGATCTCTGATTGCCCACCATCTTCATCCCCTTGCGCGTCGTCGTCAGTTTCATCGTTCACTTCAGTATGTGCGGCAGTCCCATCTACCTGAGAGTTGCCAGTGCTTGTGTTCAAAGGGGTGCTTGCCGGCATTGCTGGAATGATTGCCATTCCCAACTCTGACTCGAAATTGTTTGCGGCATGTTTGTCTGCTGTCTGGTGGAACGCGTCTTCCGTGCGCTCAGAGCTCCCCGCAGTAGATGTGCCGGCGCCGCTGTGCATTGTAGTTGTAGGTTCTGTAACAGGGAAAAACAGGTACGAGATTAAGAATTTTGTGTTGGATAACATGTGGATCGCAACGGATCACACCATCTTCGAGTGATTTTCCATGAAATCTTTTACAGACAGCAAGCCGTCAGTCTCTGGGTGGTCATTTTTATGGCAGCTGTAGGTGTGCAGACATGGCACCTACTGTTCAACAAACATGGCAACCATTGTTTTGCCTACAAATAACTACAAATAGCAAATGTAGCGTTGTTTTTTGTGGTTCAGATATTTTCCCTCTACCTTGTTGTGCTGTATTTGACCATCGTGTGTGGTCTGTTACACCATAATGACGTGATCCACCAGGAATTTGCGAAGCTTGCCAGGAGACGTTTGTCGGGTCATCGCCAGCGTAATAACCTGCAATCATAGTAGTGGTTGGTCAAATCGCGACAAACGCATTTCGTGCTAGCACGGCAACTGCAGTTGCCCTTATGTGGCAAATGCATTTTTGCTTGCATGGCAACTGAAGTTGCATCGGTAGGGCAATCGCAGTTTGTTATTAGATGGCAATTGCAGTTGTCATGAAATGGCAACTGCAGCTTCTCCTACATGGCAACTGCAGGTGTGCAGAGATGGCAAATGTTGTTTTTAATACATGGCAACCATAGAAGACCAGTCATGGCAATTTTTGTAGTTGTCAACTATGCTCCTTGTGCTGACTGAGCATCCGCATCTTCACTATGTTTATGGACTCACCTGTGTACGACGTCGATGGCAGGTACATGGGTGCTGCCCGATTCAACGTGCTGCATGAAGGCTCTGCATTTTACACCCGTGATAACTCGTGAGTCCTTTTGCCATCTTTTTTTCATGTTCATTTTTCATGTCCACGGCATTATGTGCTCTTTTTTCGTTTTTGCATTACCTTGATTAGCCATACTAGCTAGTTGGAGTTGGCTGCCCGTACATTTGCCAGCGTTAGCGCCTTATGACTGCACTTGCCACGGGGCCCCCCTAAGAGTGTTCTGGTCATAAGAACCTGCAAGACAAATGACAGTGCACGACATAAGTAGAATGTCATGTCCATCGTCGCGAAGATGGCAAATGTTTCTCTTCATTTTTTAGCACGCATCGTACCTACGCCTGCATACTGTTCTAGCAGCGGCAGCAACGGCCCTGCAGAGATGAGCTGACTGTACTCTGATGCATCGAAAGGTGGCGGCGTCTCTGGCCTTTGAGAACCCCAATCATCTGCACTATCTTCGTGATTCATTCTTTTCCGTGTCTCGCTTCTGTTCTGATGTGCTCTCAATCACTCGATGAACAAGAAGGCATCAACAATCCAATTTTTTTTTATCATTGTGCTGCTTGCATGTAGAAGTTAACACGTCAGTGCTATCACATTTTCATGCGTTGGCAACCAACATATCATGGCTAGTAGGACATGCACATCCACTATCCTTTTCTAAAATCTGGTGCTAGCTATCCGTTTGATTCGATGGCATCAGGCTGTACAATAGGATGGCAAGCAATAAGTTGACATGGTGGCAGTTGACGACAATGACAGGTGGCAACTGACGTTATACACCAATGGCAATTAATTTTCACACCCCCCATTATTCCAAATTTATCAATTCTCTCTCCCTTTTTATGGATTCCTGCACATCCATTCATTCACCAACTAGGAGCATCAACCTACTGAGAACTCACGGTTATCTCTAGCGTACTACATGGCAGATC
The DNA here is from genome assembly GCF_018294505.1 of Triticum aestivum. Classification (NCBI taxonomy): domain Eukaryota; kingdom Viridiplantae; phylum Streptophyta; class Magnoliopsida; order Poales; family Poaceae; genus Triticum; species Triticum aestivum. The sequence goes on along the minus strand of NC_057809.1, from coordinate 43,051,446 downwards.
TAGTGTATTCTGCTTGGCAACTGCGAAGTCACACAACGTATGTAGTGTTTTAACCCTGTAGGATGGATCTAGTTGCCAACTTCGTCGGTAATTTTGCAATTTTCTGCCCAGAAGGAGGATGAGAAACAGTAGGGAGATTGGGAGATTCACCTGCTTTTAGCTGGTCGTCTCTGGAGGGCGTTGTTGGAGTGGGGGTTGGGGGGTGGGATGGGGTGGGGGGAGATAAGGGGTGTGGTTTGTGGTGGGAGCGCCCTACAGATCCTCCCTGGTTGCCATGGCAACCAGAGATGGCCGGCGACGGAGGTCGGGGTTCGACAGGCGGGGGGCGTGGGCGCAGACGAGAGAGGGGATGGATCGGAGGCCGGGAACGGCTGGGTCGTGCGGGCAGCGGCTCGTCTGGCCCGGACGAGGCAGTGCGGGCGGGGTTGCCACGCACCGGATGTGCGGGCGCGCTTTTGTGCGCGGACGGGGTCGTGCGGGGCGGTTCCCGTCCATGCCACACGATGCGTGCGGGCGGGTTGCCCTCCACGCCACACGTGTGGCAGTTATCGGCTTCCTAAACAATTACATGCACGTGAAACCTACTATTAATTGAAGCCTGTCCGGTGGCTGCACTAGTAGAAAACGGAGCTTTAAAACCGGTTTGTAAGGGCCTTTAGTGCCGGTTTCATAACCGGCACTAATTGGTGGGCACTAAAGCCCCCCCCCCCTCTTTAGTACCGGTTCGGTACGAACCGGCGCTAAAGTGCCACCACGTGGCGTGAGCTCGCGCCCTGGTATGGGGGACCTTTAGTACCGGTTGGTGTTACCAACCGGTAATAAAGATTTTTTTGAATTTTTTTTTGAAAATTTTGGAATTTTTTTTATTATTATTTTTTTGATTTTTAATTTTTCTGAATTATTTGGTGATTTAGTCTCTAATCACCTCTCTTAGCTTCTCAAGTATGGATCACTCATTCCAAATCATCTAACTTCCTCATCAGTCACCCATCCCTCTCACTACTCTAGCTTGAGCACGCTTAACTTTCGGGTTCTATTCTCCTTCGTTTCCAAGTCTGCACTTGTTGTTTTCCTGACAATAGTAAGATGTCAATCATATTAACCCTCAGGAGTTTAGCTTGAGCATGAAGTCACACATTTCACTATTTGAGTTTGAAACTATTATTCTAAAAAAACAGTAATTTAGTAACACTAATATTTCTTGAATAAGTTTGACCATAGTTTGACCACAGTTTGACCATAGTTTGACCAGATTTGACCAAAATTCAAAAAATTGAAATAATTATTTAGTAACACTAATATTCTTGAATAATTATGTAGTAACATTAATACTTCTTGAATAAGTAGTTTGACCAGATTTAACAAAAAATTCAAAAAAACTTAAATTTGACCATATCTTTTTTTCCTTTTGGAATTTTCGTGCTGAATTTTTTGATATATTATACGTTTTTTTCCGACATCGTATGCAAAAGTTATAGCCGTTTTACATTTTCCCTACACTTTTTGCAAAACATGTCCAAATTTAAGTTTTCAAATTTTCCTAACGTGTAGATGTAGTAATATAACTACCTCTCGAAGGATTTTATTTTTTTGAAGTTTTTATCATTTTCTTTTGATTTTTTCAAAACTGAAATGGCGATACACAGGGGGGGTAGAGTTTGAAAATTGCCCTATAGTGCCGGTTTGTGTCTTCAACCGGGACTATAGGTTAAGACTCTGTAGTGCCGGTTGGTGACACAAACCGGTACTATAGGTTAGACCTTTAGTACCGGTTTGTGCTCGTGGGGCCCTGGCCTGACGCCAGCCTGCCACCACCCCTTTAGTACCGGTTCATGGCACAAACCGGTACTAAAGGTTCATTACGAACCGGCACTAATGCATAGCCATTCGAACCGGCACTATTGATCACATTAGTGCCGGGTTTTTTACAAACCGGCACTAATGTGTTTCACGTTTGACCATTTTTCTACTAGTGCTGACTGCACCCCTTAAAGTGTTGGTGTGGTCGCCGATGAGATAGAGTAGGACATGAGGCATGCCCTATTCTTTCTCGTCGAAGACCGCCACCTGCACGTCGTCGGTCGACGTGACGTCGATGATGGATTCGTCGTGGTCGGACACCGACACGTCCACCATGACGCGGTTGCGGCTCTTGGGGCTATAGATCATCCATGTCGCCGCCGGAGTGTGCCACTCTGGCTTGTCGATGTCTGTCACGAGGGCTGCCGCGGCCTCGCACGGTGAGCATGCTGCACCGTACCCTCAGTAGGTCGGCGCCCGACGAAAAGGATCCGCGTCTGCAACGACGTGCATGAAGGAAATATGCCCTAGAGGCAATAATAAAGTTATTATTTATTTCCTTATATCATGATAAATGTTTATTATTCATGCTAGAATTGTATTAACTGGAAACATAATACATGTGTGAATACATAGACAAAAACAAAGAGTCACTAGTATGCCTCTACTTGACTAGATCGTTAATCAAAGATGGTTATGTTTCCTAACCATATACATGAGTTGTCATTTGATTAACGGGATCACATCATTAGGAGAATGATGTGATTGACTTGACCCATTCCGTTAGCTTAGCACTTGATCGTTTAGTTTGTTGCTATTGCTTTCTTCATAACTTATACATGTTCCTATGACTATGAGATTATGCAACTCCCGTTTACCGGAGGAACACTTTGTGTGCTACCAAACGTCACAATGTAACTGGTTGATTATAAAGGTGCTCTACAGGTGTCTCCGAAGGTACTTGTTGGGTTGGCGTATTTCGAGATTAGGATTTGTCACTCGGATTGTCGGAGAGGTATCTCTGGGCCCTCTCGGTAATGCACATCACTCAAGCCTTGCAAGCATTGCAACTAATAAGTTAGTTGCAGGATGATGTATTACGGAACGAGTAAAGAGACTTGCCGGTAATGAGATTGAACTAGGTATTGAGATACCGACGATCGAATCTCGGGCAAGTAACATACCGATGACAAAGGGAACAACGTATGTTGTTATGCGGTCTGACCGATAAAGACCGTCGTAGAATATGTAGGAGCCAATATGAGCATCTAGGTTCCGCTATTGGTTATTGTACGGAGACGTGTCTCGGTCATGTCTACATAGTTCTCGAACCCGTAGGGTCCGCACGCTTAAAGTTCGGTGACGATCGTAATTAGGGTTTTTGTGTTTTGATGTACCGAAGGTTGTTCGGAGTCCCGGATGTGATCACGGACATGACGAGGAGTCTCGAAATGGTCGAGACATAAAGATTGATATATTGAAGCCTATATTTGGATATCGGAAACGTTCCAGATGAAATCGGGATTTTTACCGGAGTACCGGGGGGTTACCGGAACCCCCCGGGGGTTATTGGGCCTACATGGGCCATAAGGGAGAAGAGGAGGGCCGGCCAGGGCAGGCCGCGTGCCCCCCCCTAGTCCGAATAGGACAAGGAAAGGGGGGGCGGCTCCCCCCTTTCCTCTTTCTCCCTTCCTCCTTCCTTTCCCAACAAGGCAAGAGGGGGGAGTCCTACTCCCGGTTGGAGTAGGACTCCTCCAGGCGCACCCTTAGGGCCGGCCGCACCTTCCCCTCTCCCTCCTTTATATACTGAGGCAAGGGGGCACCCCATGACACACAAGTTGATCCTCGTGATCGTTCCTTAGCCGTGTGCGATGCCCCCTTCCACCATATTCCACCTCGGTCATATCGTAGCGATGCTTAGGCGAAGCCCTGCGTCGATAGAACATCATCACCGTCATCATGCCGTCGTGCTGACGAAACTCCCCCTCAATGTTTTGCTGGATCGGAACTCGAGGGACGTCACCGAGTTGAACGTGTGTAGAACTCGGAGGTGTCTATGTTCGGTACTTGGATCGGTCAGATCAAGAAGACGTACGACTACTTCCTCTACGTTGTGTAAACACTTCCGTTGCCAGTCTACGAGGGTACATAGACAACACTCTTCCCTCTTGTTGCTATGCATCACCATGATCTTGCGTGTGCGTAGGAATTTTTTTGAAATTACTACGTTCCCCAACAGTGGCATCCGAGCCTAGGTTTTATGTGTTGATGTTGTGCACGAGTAGAACACAAGTGAGTTGTGGGCGATATAAGTCATACTGCTTACCAGCATGTCATACTTTGGTTCGGCGGTATTGTTGGATGAAGCGGCCCGGACCGACATTACGCATACGCTTACGCGAGACTGGTTCTACCGACGTGCTTTGCACACAGGTGGCTGGCGGGTGTCAGTTTCTCCAACTTTAGTTGAACCAAGTGTGGCTACGCCCGGTCCTTGCAAAGGTTAAAACAACACCAACTTGACAAACTATCGTTGTGGTTTTGATGCGTAGGTAAGAACGGTTCTTGCTAAGCCCGTAGCAGCCACGTAAAACTTGCAACAACAAAGTAGAGGACGTCTAACTTGTTTTTGCAGGGCATGTTGTGATGTGATATTGTCAAGACATGATGCTAATTTTATTGTATGAGATGATCATGTTTTGTAACCGAGTTATCGACAACTGGCAGGAGCCATATGGTTGTCGCTTTATTGTATGCAATGCAATTGCATTGTAATGCTTTACTTTATCACTAAGCGGTAGCGATAGTCGTGGAAGCATAAGATTGGCGAGACGACAACGATGCTACGATGGTGATCAAGGTGTCGCGCCGGTGACGATGGTGATCATGAAGGTGCTTCGGAGATGGAGATCACAAGCACAAGATGATGATGGCCATATCATATCACTTATATTGATTGCATGTGATGTTTATCTTTTATGCATCTTATCTTGCTTTGATTGACGGTAGCATTATAAGATGATCCCCCACTAAATTATCAAAGTATAAGTGTTCTCCCTGAGTATGCACCATTGCGAAAGTTCTTCGTGCTGAGACACCACGTGATGATCGGGTGTGATAGGCTCTACGTTCAAATACAACGGGTGCAAAACAGTTGCACACGCGTAATACTCAGGTTTAACTTGCCGAGCCTAGCATATAACAGATATGGCCTCGGAACACGGAGACCGAAAGGTCGAGCGTGAATCATATAGTAGATATGATCAACATATTGATGTTCACCATTGATACTACTCCATCTCACGTGATGATCGGACATGGTTTAGTTGATTTGGATCACGTGATCACTTAGAGGATTAGAGGGATATCTTTCTAAGTGGGAGTTCTTAAGTAATATGATTAATTGAACTTAAATTTATCATGAACTTAGTACCTGATAGTATCTTTCTTGTCTATGTTTGATTGTAGATAGATGGCTCGTGTTATTGTTCCGTTGAATTTTAATGCGTTCCTTGAGAAAGCAAAGTTGAAAGATGATGGTAGCAATTACACGGACTGGGTCCGTAACTTGAGGATTATCCTCATTGCTGCATAGAAGAATTACATCCTAGAAGCACCGCTAAGTGCCAAGCCTGCTGCAGGAGCAACACCAGATGTTATGAACGTCTGGTAGAGCAAAGCTGATGACTACTCGATAGTTCAGTGTGCCATGCTTTACGGCTTAGAACCGGGTCTTCAACGATGTTTTGAACTTCATGGAGCATATGAGATGTTCCAGGAGTTAAAGTTAATATTTCATGCAAATGCCCGGATTGAGAGATATGAAGTCTCCAATAAGTTCTATAGCTGCAAGATGGAGGAGAATAGTTCTGTCAGTGAACATATACTCAAAATGTCTGGGTATCATAATCACTTGACTCAACTCGGGGTTAATCATCCTGTTGATAGTGTCATTGACAGAGTTCTTCAATCACTGCCACCAAGCTACAAAAGCTTCGTGATGAACTATAATATGCAAGGGATGAATAAAACTATTCCTGAGCTCTTCGCGATGCTAAAAGCCGCGGAGGTAGAAATCAAGAAGGAGCATCAAGTGTTGATTGTCAATAAGACCACCAGTTTCAAGAAAAAGGGAAAAGGGAAGAAGAAAGGGAACTTCAAGAAGAAGAGCAAACAAGTTGCTGCTCAGGAGAAGAAACCCAAGTTTGGACCTAAGCCTGAGACTGAGTGCTTCTACTGCAAGCAGACTGGTCACTGGAAGCGGAACTGCCCCAAGTATTTGGCAGATAAGAAGGATGACAAAGTGAACAAAGGTATATGTGATATACATGTTATTGATGTGTACCTTACTAATGCTCGCAGTAGCACCTGGGTATTTGATACTGGTTCTATTGCTAACATTTGCAACTCGAAACAGGGACTACGGATAAAGCGAAGATTGGCTAAGGACGAGGTGACGATGCGCGTGGGAAATGGTTCCGAAGTCGATGTGATCGCGGTCGGCACGCTACCTCTACATCTACCTTTGGGATTAGTATTAGACCTAAATAATTGTTATTTGGTGCTAGCGTTGAGCATGAACATTATATCTGGATCTTGTTTGATGCGAGACGGTTATTCATTTAAATCAGAGAATAATGGTTGTTCTATTTATATGAGTAATATCTTTTATGGTCATGCACCCTTGAAGAGTGGTCTATTTTTTATGAATCTCGATAGTAGTGATACACATATTCGTAATGTTGAAATCAAAAGATGCAGAGTTGATAATGATAGTGCAACTTATTTGTGGCACTGCCGGTTAGGTCATATTGGTGTAAAGCGCATGAAGAAACTCCATACTGATGGACTTTTGGAACTACTTGATTATGAATCGCTTGGTACTTGCGAACCGTGCCTCATGGGTAAGATGACTAAAACGCCGTTCTCCGGTACTATGGAGAGAGCAATGGATTTGTTGGAAATCATACAAACAGATGTATGTGGTCCAATGAATGTTGAGGCTCGTGGCAGATATCGTTATTTTCTCACCTTCACAGATGATTTAAGCAGATATGGGTATATCTACTTAATGAAACATAAGTCTGAAACATTTGAAAAGTTCAAAGAATTTCAGTGAAGTTGAAAATCATCGTAACAAGAAAATAAAGTTTCTATGATCTGATCGTGGAGGAGAATATTTGAGTTACGAGTTTGGGCTACATTTGAAACAATGCGGAATAGTTTCGCAACTCACGCCACCCGGAACACCACAGCGTAATGGTGTGTCCGAACGTCGTAATCATACTTTATTAGATATGGTGCGATCTATGATGTCTCTTACTGATTTACCGTTATCGTTTTGGGGTTATGCTTTAGAGACAGATGCATTCATGTTAAATAGGACACCATCGAAATCCGTTGAGACGACGCATTATGAACTGTGGTTTGGCAAGAAACCAAAGTTGTCGTTTCTAAAAGTTTGGGGCTGCGATGCTTATGTGAAAAAGCTTCAACCTGATAAGCTCGAACCCAAATCGGAGAAATGTGTCTTCATAGGATACCCAAAGGAGACTGTTGGGTACACCTTCTATCACAGATCCCAAGGCAAAACTTTTGTTGCTAAATTCGGAGTTTTTCTAGAGAAGGAGTTTCTCTCGAAAGAAGTGAGTGGGAGAAAAGTAGAACTTGATGAGGTAACTGTACCTGCTCCCTTATTGGAAAGTAGTACATCACAGAAACCGGTTTCTGTGACACCTACACCAATTAGTGATGAAGCTAATGATAATGATCATGAAACTTCAGATCAAGTTACTACCGAACCTCGTAGATCAACCAGAGTAAGTTCCGCACCAGAGTGGTACGGTAATCCTGTTCTGGAAGTCATGCTACTAGATCATGATGAACCTACGAACTATGAAGAAGCGATGGTGAGCCCAGATTCCGCAAAATGGCTAGAAGCCATGAAATCTGAGATGGGATCCATGTATGAGAACAAAGTATGGACTTTGGTTGACTTGCCCGTTGATCGGCAAGCAATTGAGAATAAATGGATCTTCAAGAAGAAGACTGACGCTGACGGTAATGTTACTGTCTACAAAGCTCAACTTGTTGCAAAAGGTTTTCGACAAGTTCAAGGGATTGACTACAATGAGACCTTCTCACCCGTAGCGATGCTTAAGTCTGTCCGAATCATGTTAGAAATTGCCATATTTTATGATTATGAAATTTGACAAATGGATGTCAAAACTGCATTCCTGAATGGATTTCTGGAAGAAGAGTTGTATATGATGCAACCAGAAGGTTTTGTCGATCCAAAGGGAGCTAACAAAGTGTGCAAGCTCCAGCGATCCATTTATGGACTGGTGCAAGCCTCTCGGAGTTGGAATAAACGCTTTGATAGTGTGATCAAAGCATTTGGTTTTGTACAGACTTTTGGAGAAGCCTGTATTTACAAGAAAGTGAGTGGGAGCTCTCTAGCATTTCTGATATTATATGTGGATGACATATTATTGATTGGAAATGATATAGAATTTCTGGATAGCATAAAGGGATACTTGAATAAGAGTTTTTCAATGAAAGACCTCGGTGAAGCTGCTTACATATTGGGCATTAAGATCTATAGAGATAGATCAAGACGCTTAATTGGACTTTCACAAAGCACATACCTTGACAAGGTTTTGAAGAAGTTCAAAATGGATCAAGCAAAGAAAGGGTTCTTTCCTGTGTTACAAGGTGTGAAGTTGAGAAAGACTCAATGTCCGACCACCGCAGAAGATAGAGAGAAAATGAAAGATGTTCCTTATGCTTCAGCCATAGGCTCTATCATGTATGCAATGCTGTGTACCAGACCTGATGTGTGCCTTGCTATAAGTCTAGCAGGGAGGTACCAAAGTAATTCAGGAGTGGATCACTGGACAGCGGTCAAGAACATCCTGAAATACCTGAAAAGGACTAAGGATATGTTTCTCGTATATGGAGGTGACAAAGAGCTCATCGTAAATGGTTACGTTGATGCAAGCTTTGACACTAATCCGGACAATTCTAAATCGCAAACCGGATACGTGTTTTTACTGAACGGAGGAGTTGTCAGTTGGTGCAGTTCTAAACAAAGCGTCGTGGCAGGATCTACATGTGAAGCGGAGTACATAGCTGCTTCGGAAGCAACAAATGAAGGAGTCTAGATGAAGGAGTTCATATCCGATCTAGGTGTCATACCTAGTGCATCGGGTCCAATGAAAATCTTTTGTGACAAAACTGGTGCAATTGCCTTGGCGAAGGAATCCAGATTTCACAAGAGAACCAAACACATCAAGAGACGCTTCAATTCCATTCTGGATTTAGTCCAAGTGGGAGACATAGAAATTTGCAAGATACATACGGATCTGAATGTTGCAGACCCGCTAACTAAGCCTCTTCCACGAGCAAAACATGATCAGCACCAAGGCTCCATGGGTGTTAGAATCATTACTGTGTAATCTAGATTATTGACTCTAGTGCAAGTGGGAGACTGAAGGAAATATGCCCTAGAGGCAATAATAAAGTTATTATTTATTTCCTTATATCATGATAAATGTTTATTATTCATGCTAGAATTGTATTAACCAGAAACATAATACATGTGTGAATACATAGACAAAAACAGAGAGTCACTAGTATGCCTCTACTTGACTAGCTCGTTAATCAAACATGGTTATATTTCCTAACCATAGACATGAGTTATCATTTGATTAACGGGATCACGTCATTAGGAGAATGATGTGATTGACTTGACCCATTCCGTTAGCTTAGCACTTGATCATTTAGTTTGTTGCTATTGCTTTCTTCATAACTTATACATGTTCCTATGACTATGAGATTATGCAACTCCTGTTTACCGGAGGAACACTTTGTGTGCTACCAAACGTCACAATGTAACTGGTTGATTATAAAGGTGCTCTACAGGTGCCTCCGAAGGTACTTGTTGGGTTGGCGTATTTCGAGATTAGGATTTGTCACTCGGATTGTCGGAGAGGTATCTCTGGGCCCTCTCGGTAATGCACATCACTCAAGCCTTGCAAGCATTGCAACTAATAAGTTAGTTGCAGGATGATGTATTACGGAACGAGTAAAGAGACTTGCCGGTAACGAGATTGAACTAGGTATTGAGATACCGATGATCGAATCTTGGGCAAGTAACATACCGATGACAAAGGGAACAACGTATGTTGTTATGCGGTCTGACCGATAAAGATCTTTGTAGAATATGTAGGAGCCAATATGAGCATCCAGGTTCCGCTATTGGTTATTGACCGGAGACGTGTCTCGGTCATGTCTACATAGTTCTCGAACCCATAGGGTCCGCACGCTTAAAGTTTGGTGATGATCGTAATTAGGGTTTTTGTGTTTTGATGTACCGAAGGTTGTTCGGAGTCCCGAATGTGATCACGGACATGACGAGGAGTCTCGAAATGGTCGAGACATAAAGATTGATATATTGGAAGCCTATATTTGGATATCGGAAACGTTTCGGGTGAAATCGGGATTTTACCGGAGTACCGGGGGGTTATCGGACCCCCCCCCCCGGGGGGGGGGGGGTTATTGGGCCTACATGGGCCATAAGGGAGAAGAGGAGGGCCGGCCGCGCGCCCCCTCCCTCCCCCTAGTCCGAATAGAACAAGGAAAGGGGGGCGGTGCCCCCCTTTCCTCTTTCTCCCTTCCTCCTTCCTTTTCCAACAAGGCAAGAGGGGGGAGTCCTACTCCCGGTTGGAGTAGGACTCCTCCAGGCGCACCCTTAGGGCCGGCCGCACCTCCCCCTCTCCCTCCTTTATATACTGAGGCAAGGGGGCACCCCATGACACACAAGTTGATCCTCGTGATCCTTCCTTAGCTGTGTGTGGTGCCCCCTTCCACCATATTCCACCTCAGTCGTATCTTAGCGGTGCATAGGCGAAGCCCTGCGTCGGTAGAACATCATCACCGTCATCACGCCGTCATGCTGACGAAACTCTCCCTCAACATTTTGGTGGATCGGAACTCGAGGGACGTCATCGAGTTGAACGTGTGCAGAACTCGGAGGTGCCATACGTTCGGTACTTGGATCGGTCAGATCGGGAAGACGTACAACTACTTCCTCTACATTGTGTCAACACTTCCGTTGCCGGTCTACGAGGGTACGTAGACAACACTCTCCCCTCTTGTTGCTATGCATCACCATGATCTTGCGTGTGCGTAGGAATTTTTTTGAAATTACTACGTTCCCCAACAGTGCAGACGCCAAACGGGGCGCACAACCTGTGGTGAGGCAACGATGATGCGCCTCATGCCGAATCCACGTGCCATTAGGGCGGACGCGATGGATTCCCGATTGATCGAGTCCGGCCGCCGTTGGGCATTCTCCTAGCGGGCGCCGGGGAGTGCGGTGCGGCCATCTCCTCTTCGGGACACGACAGAGATGAGATCCCAGTTGTAGATCGGCTGACAAAGGACTCAATTCCGCTGCCCGCCATACCAAAGAAGGTCAAAGATCGCCGGATGTGTGCTTGGGAGCGGAGGGGAGGGGAGTGGAGTGGCTAGGGTTTGGTCCGGCAACCGAATGGGAACGAATGTATGTGATGTCGAGGTGGGCTTGTGCGGGCCGGATCCAACGTGACAAACATGCTATGGCCTTTTCATATCGGCCCTATATTTTGGCTAGATAAAAGGGGTGTCAGTGAACCGATTGGTTGAGGCCAGTTTTAGGAGGCGGGTTGGGTCAGTTTTTTACTGGTCAGTGATCAGGTCATCCGTCCGGGCGTTTGAGGCGGATCTGAGGCGTCCAGATGTACTTGGGCTTAACTTGTCATGATGGTTAGCTTAGTATCTAAAATTGTAAAATACATGAAACTGGTGCTCGAACTTGTCCAGCTGTGCAAATATCATTCCTTCGTCCGTATCTGGCCGTACATCTAGCCTTGTGGCGTGCCAGCGTGATGGTGCCCCACCTGTCAGGGACTGGGAGCTGGAAAAAATTCCTCACATTTAATTTAATCACGTAGGAAAGCCTCACAAATTAAAAAATAATAAATTACCGTAATACAGGATGACCTCGTGGCCACGAATTTCATTGCACGAAATGTTTGTCTACCGGGCCACTCGAAACAGGCTTTCGCCTCGTTTTATATATAAACCAAGTACACAGCCGAACGATATAACATAGTGAGGTAACCCTCTTATAAAGTCAATCCCATGATAATCGGATAACACAGGAAGACCTGAAAACGCCGCCACACTACACCGTAGTACATGTAGGCTCCACGACAACGCCCTCGGGAAGGGGAATGGTGCCAGGCGTCGTTGCTGTCGAGTCGACACCGGGTTTTCACCCGGAAGCCAGGCACGGAGAGCACCTCAACGACCTCTTCAAGAAGATAACGACGCCCACGAGCGTCGCCATCGTCAGCGACAAAGCGCAGAGCTTTCGCTCGGTAGCTCCTCATGCCACCAAGAGGCCTCCACACAAGAGGGACAATGAGTCCAGATCCCCATCTCCAGATCGCTGCGGGTGGTCCACCAGGCCATACTCGGCTTCGGCCCATATGGAAGGGGTCGAACAGTATATATATGAGGTTGTTGTGCAAAAGTTAACTTTCGAGCATGGACTTAGCGTGCGCTTTTTTTCAAAATTCAAATAAACAGACTTTTACAGATAACAAAATCTGATTTTTTTTACATGCACACATACTTCCTCTGTTCCTAAATATAAGTCCTTTAGAGATTTCAGTACGGACTACATACGGAGCAAAATGAGTGAATCTTTAAAATAGGTTTATATACATCCGTATATAGTTCGTATTGAAATTTCTAAAAATACTTATATTTAGGAACAGAGGGAGTAGAAGTGGAGTAGAAGTGTAATATATTGTGTGATTTTTTATCAAAATCCCTGTTTGCATGTGAGAGATACAAAAAAAACAAATACATGCAAAAACCAGCTAGTTTTATTGCCAGATTTTTGTCTTTTTAGGGCATATTATCACGTAAGTTCGAACAAAATTTGAAAGTCACTTAGAGCACAAGCATACGTTTTTTGTGTGAAAAGTTTAACTTATTTTGAAACTTGTAATTGACAGTTTTTTGCTTTGCTAAAAAACGAGCTCAATGGCCACAACGCTTCAAAAATCGGCTTTGGTTGCGATGTACCTCTTCAATGAATTTTCATATATGGCGCTCCTATGGGACAACACAATTTTTTTTATTCTTTTTTTTGCACATTATTTTTACCATTTGAAAAAAAATGTAAGAAAAAAACAACTGCCATAAACTTAAACAAAGTGTTAGTAGTGCATCTGAAAAATGTTTAACATGCTTTTGGAAAAGGGTTCACCTGTATTATAAAATTATAACATGTTTTTTTAAATATGGATCGTGCATTACAAAATTGACAATATGTATTTAGGAAAAAGTTAAACGTGTATTAAATATTTTTATTGTGTAAAATTATCCTTACATTTCTACAAACACGATCGACATGTTTTGATTCATTTCTAAAATTTAATATTATTACACAATAACTTTTAATACATGTTGAATAGTTTACATTTCTACGAACACGGAAAGAACCGACGTTCATGAGTTGTTGCGTTGCTCGGCATCGGAGGAACACCTATGGCAATCCTAACGTCGTACTTCACGAAGTGCAGGCGGCTGAGTTGATTGTCTTTGTAGAGTCGAGTAATGATTTGTACTATTCCTTCCAATTCGAATTTAAAAAAAAATCTTGAATACGCGAGGTTGCGTATCATTTCATTGATAGAGTGGGAGAGAATACAAGGTTGGCATCCTGGGTATCGTGCACATTAGATGGCGGTACCCAGGCACAGAGGTGAGCAGAGAGAAGTAGGAGGATGCTCAGCCTCGATAGTTACATTTTATGTTATAGAAATTGTCCGATCGAGCCCTTTGGCGCCGGCTCTTGCCAATAGTTTGGCCTCCTGTTTGATGTCGTTGAGAAGGTCGCCATTGGAGGGTGTTATGTTGTCGAAGAGGACTGCGTTGCGGTGCTTCCAGATGGCCCAAGATGTGAGGATGATTAGGGAGTTAAGTCCTTTTGCGTAGGCTTGCCGGTACATTTGTCTTTGTCGCGGTCCACCAGTCGAACATGTCGGTGCTGCCGTCGGGCGGTATTGTGGGCATGCGGCAGCAGGCGAAGATGTCATGTCAAATAATGCGCAAGAAGACGCACCCAACGAGGAGGTGATGCAGAGATTCGTCGTCCTGGCTGCACAGTTTGCAGATGGGGTCGTGCGGCAGGTCGTGTCGCGCGTGACGGTTGGCGGTCCAACATGGGTTGAGAGAGGCAAGCCAGAGAAAGATCTTCGCATTGGAGGGAGCCCAAGTCTTTCAGATGAGCTGTCAGTAGGGTCCGGTAGTAGCCCCAAGGAATAGCGCTTGGTAGGCAGACCGTGCTGAGTAGTTGCCGTCGATAGTCCACTTTCGGAACAGCTTATCTGGCTCCTCAGAGAGTTCAATGCCTTGGAGAGTAATCTCCACAGCTGAGCGTACTCAATGACTGCAAAGGGGTTTAGGTTGTTGTGGATGTCCGCGATCCAGCCACCAGCGGTGAGAGCCTCACTAACAAGTTGCCGTCATCCGCATCGCCTTGGGATGAGGGAGGATAAGATGGGCGCGGTCTCCGTGATAGATTTGCCATGGAGTCAATGATCCTGCCAGAACTTGCAGGTGTTGCCGTCGCCGAGGGTTCAAGTTGTCGAGGCGTGAAAGAGCTAAGAAGCTTCAGGATCGGATGGCAGATGGAGATGTTTCCAGGCACGCGCGGGGTCAGTGTGCTGCAGCCAGAGACAGCTTGTGCGTAAAGCAACTCCGGTGCGGTTCCTATTCGAATTAATTAATGTGAACTCTATACAACATTTTATAGAGGTTGCGTCAATTAATTTGGCTCACTTAGAAAAATGATGTATGTGATGAAAGAAATTTCTGTATGGTGTGAGGACTTGACTTTGTGTGAGCACATGCTGTCTTACTGCGCTGCCTGAACAAAGATATATCTTCAGAAGCATAATACGTGCAGCCGCGATGCGTACAATCAGCCTGGTTGAAGAGGGTCTGCAGGCCGCGCGAACGACCAGATCCGAATTTTTTATTAATAATAAATAATAATTCAGTAATTCCAAAACTAGTAACGATAAGTTGGAATTTTGAAAAATAGGAAGGACGCAATGATTAGTAGCGTCCAGGCCTGGTCGCTATCGCGAACCACGTCCACACCTGGATGCTATGGTTAGCAGCGTCCCATGTGTTGAACTTGAGGGAAACTCCGAGGCGACCCAAACTGACACGGATTTGCTTCGCTCTTTGTTCATTTTGGGTTGGTTAGGTGGACGCCAGGTGCGTCCAACACGGTCGGAAGCATTTCACATTTACGCAAGCTTTTGGAAATTTTAAAAAATAAAACAGCCAACAAAAGTCCTATTTTTATTAATTAAATTTAAAAAATAAATGAAAACTATAAAACAGTCAGCTGCGGGCAGTAGATCTAGGCAGCGTCGTCGTTGTCCTCCTCCTCCTTGGTCAGGTTGATGTGGATTGGCGCCACCATCCTCGGGAACGCCTGTTGGAAGGCTGCCAGCTGCTGCTCTGCCTGCCACGACCGGCAGTGGTGGTGGCGCGGCGAGTGCGCGTTGTGCATCGAACGCTCACTCGAAGCACTACCGACAACGTTGGCCGTTCTCGGCGGCGAACCACGCATCCCCCTTTGGCGAATCCACCGCGTATGTTGGGGTGTGGCAAAGGTCGGCAGTAGTAGAGCACGGGTGGCGGTGGATCTTCGTCAGCTACACGTGGCCTGAGGCCGGTAGGGCCTGCACCGGAACCCTATCGAGGTTGAGGCGGCACCCTTACGATAGGTTCACATTGAGCTACGGTGCCGGCACGCCATGCTCCCAGAATTACTGGCAGCGGTGCACCAGCATGTAGAGGCAAAAGCGTGCCCGCCGACTCAAGGTCAACTTATCTATTCTCATAAACTAGCCAATTACCAATTATATTACCCAAGAGTAACAACCAAGTCATCTATACAATGTACCCTTGTAACCAGGGGCGGAGCCAGGCCGGCAGCACGCCCGGGGCCACCTTCAGGCAATACTCCTAGATTTGGGTCTCACGTCTCTGGTATCGCTACAATCACCAAAGAAGTTAGGCCTCATGCCCCGGGCCCAGCCCCTGGGGGCCTGGGTCCTGTCTCCGCCCTTGCTTGTAACCACTGGATAAATTATACAGAATAGCAAACAAAGAAGATGCAACGAGTACTTAGAACAACTCACATGCGCCATCCATAGGGCGAGTGGATGATCCTAATGACGAGCGGCTAGTGAGACGATGTTGCTCCTGTGATGATTGGTGATGCCCGCACTAGAGCTTGCTTACAACCCTGCGAGGTAAGGAGCGATGGCGGCATGTGTATTAGGTTTTATAAGTCATGAAACCTTTATCTATAAGTGTAAAACAACTCGATTGAGCCTAATTATAGCACCAATGGAACGGCATGATTGGACGCGGTCGATACTAGCGTCCAGACCTGGACGCTGTTAGCAACAGAGTCCACCCTGGACGCTGTTATTCGTGGCGTCCTTCCTATTTTTACAATTTCCATGAGCTTTTTACCAGTTTCAGAATTACAGAATTATTATTTACTGTTAATAAAAAAATCGGCCACCAGATTGGTGATTGTTTTTTTGAAAGGCAAATTGGTGATTGTTGTGTGGTCTCAGAACCTCAAGAAAAAAAAAGTCTGCCATTGCGGCATGGTACATCACCGTAAACATACAACCCGAATTAAACTAGGCCGTGGGTACAGGACGCGTCCCGCCGTGAAATCAGAATCACCCCAGATGACGGTAATATGCTCAGTTATCAACCCCTTTATCTTATTAAATGCAACCATGTCCCACGGACGAGGGCTATGTCATATCTGCATGATGTCGAGCGGTTCACGATAACGTGACCAAGCGCGGACGAGCGCTCTTATAGGACTGCGTTATTTGTCATCCTGGGTAAGAAATAGTTATTCTTCACTCCTTCTATTTTACCATTAATATTCCATAATTTTACGTTCCGTAACTTTTCTTTTATTTTCGACGTAAAAAGACACCGTAAAAAAATATATAATCGTTGTAAAAAATATTTTATATTATGTAAAATTACAAACATAAAAACATAGTGTAAAATACACATAAACTGCAAATTTTCTTGTCTTATGACCTATATTTTTATTTTCTTATGCCAAATTTTACGTAATGAATCAATAGGAATGTAACTATTTAAATTGCAAATGTAATTTAATTATGAAATTATCGTAAGATTATCTCGGATGAAGAATAACTTATTCTGCACCCTGGGTGATGAATAGTAACACTATATATAACTTAAATAGCCTAGTCCGCCAAGGTGGCCTGGCCTACAACTCACGGGTTTGGAGTTCGAGCATGAGCTGAACCTTGAGAGAAAAGGGGGCTGACGGGTGTAGGGGAAGGGGTCACGCGAGGAGGGGATCGCGGCGGGGGCGGAGGGAGGTGGTGCGGAGGCTGGAGCTTCTGTCGTTAGGTGGTCGCCGGAGAGGACAAGGTCGAGGTACGCAGCTAATTTCCCCCGCCATGGTTGCCTCTCTCTATCTCTCTCCCGCTCACTCCCTCTCTTCACCTTTGGATAGATCTTTTCCTTTCCCTCTCGATCCCCATTTCCTTCACGCGCATGGTTGCTGGCACCCGCGCGCGCCAATTTTCCTTGTCTAGGCGCGGGAGACCAAAGCCACCCATCCACGGCGTCCCGATTTAGACATGGCGATGAATATCACGTCAGATGGATGACATGGGGACGCCATGTGGATATGGCGGACGTCACATGACAAAAATATGGACGTCTCGGGCTAGGACAGCGCCACAACATTATGTCATCGCTATAACCGACGCCATAAAAACATTGGTGATATTTTTTGTTTGATAAATAAGTATGTGACATCTCTCTCATAGCAAAGAGGCGCTTTTGGCTATAAATTACACAAACATCCATTCCTTTTCTTCTTATCTTAAGAAAAAAACAATTCACTCTCTCGCTCTATCACCAGACGACACAACACTCACACTAACATCTCATTTCCTCGACCTACTCTCCTTGCCATGGCGTCGCCGCCACCACTGTTGTCTTCCCTCGATACAACAACATTTAACATGTACTTTCCTCTCACCGTAGTCTCCCCTTCCCTCCACAGCGTCGTCCGCCCCCTGCAATGTGTCCCAAGGAATGCACACCTTCGTAGTGTTTATGCAAAATGATACATATCATGTGATCCTTGGAATTCCATATTTAAGCACAATTATATTCTCACTTTAGCTATATGCAAGTCGCCTGAAAATTACTCGGGGTCAGT
Organism: Triticum aestivum; assembly: GCF_018294505.1. NCBI lineage: Eukaryota > Viridiplantae > Streptophyta > Magnoliopsida > Poales > Poaceae > Triticum > Triticum aestivum. Next base: position 43,033,265 of record NC_057809.1, on the reverse strand, counting down.
CAATTTTTGGACCGTTGAATTCTACTTCAGATTCGTGATCATATTTTTTTCTGGGCTGGTCTATGCACTGCTTTGAGCTGTTTTTTCTTGACTGACCATATATTTTGGGTCAGTCGATTCCTTAGTGGGCTGAACCCATTACATGTCCGACCCAGCCTTCCCCTTTCTCTCTTTATTTAGATGAGTGTTTTTGCTTTTGTTTTCTGTTTTTCTTTATTAGTTGGTTTTCATTTTTCTTCTTCTCTTGCAGGTATTTTAGGGTGTTTCATGAGTGTAAATGTATACACATAAAAACTATACAATATATGTCAAAATTGCATTATTATATGACTATTGTTTCATATTTGAAAAGGTGCAATTTCAATGCAAACTCGTATGCAATTTCTTTTTGTCATTTTGTTTCTTCAGAAAGGTTAATACCAACTAATTCATTCTTTATTAGAAAACTTCAATTCCCTTGATGGTAGTACCAGTACCACTAATTCAGTCGTACTAATGAAACTTCTTTTTGTATAGAAATCCACTTTTATATGTTCATTCTTGCACATATTTTTAAATCACAACTTTTATGTATATCATCTGCAAAATTTGTCATTGTTTGATTTAGATTTTTTTTCTCATTTTCATTCTTCTTAAATGGTAATATCAACGCCCACTAATTCATTCTTCCTTAGAAAATTTCATTATTTTGGTTTTGTTTTAGTATTTGTTTCATTTTCTTTCTTCTTTAACGGTATTACGGATGTCATTAATTCAACCATATATAGGAAACTATATTTTTTTTGCAAAAAAATCACTTTCATATGCTTATTCTTGTGTATTTTTATAACGCACAATTTTTATGTATATCGTGTGTAAATTTTGTAATTTTCTGATTTAGATTTGTTTTTTTTTCTTCTTAAATCATAATACCAATGTCACAAATTCATTCTTTCTTGGAAATTTCAGTACTTTGAGTCCGTTTTAGTATTTATTTCATCTTCTTTCTTATTGAAGGGTAATACAAAAGCCACTAATTCATTATTTCTTAGAAAAATTTATTATTTTGAATTTGTTTCTGTTTTATTTTGTTTTGTTTCTTCGTTAAGGGTAATGCCAATGCTAATAATTTATTGTCCTAGGCATTATTTTTTACGTAACCGTCATTTGATTTTTTGTGAAAATTCCTTTATTATACGCATATTCTTGCATATTTTAGAATAGTACAATTTCTGTGTAAATTGTGTGCAAATTTTGTCATTATTTGTTTTCATTTTTTCATTTTCTTTGTTCTTTAAGGTTAATACCAATTGCACTATTTCATTTTTGATAAAATTTATTTTTTATTCGTATTTACTCTTATTTTTTACCATTTACTCTTTAAGGTGAAACCAACACAGGTGTTAGATTTTTAATTTAACAGTTCAATTTTTGGGTGAGACTTCATTTATTTTTCAATAGCCGCATAAAGATGAAGAATGTTTGTGCAATCCTCAATTCGGGTCCAAACTTGTGTGGCTTCTATAAGAACATTCAGTATGGCCTGTGTAATTTATCGAAAAAAAATCTAATATTAAGTTGTCTAGTGTGATGATTAGTAGACATAAATGAGTTAAATATCAAATATGGGACATTCAGTATGGCCTGTGTAATTTATCGAAAAAAAATCTAATATTAAGTTGTCTAGTGTGATGATTAGTAGACATAAATGAGTTAAATATCAAATATGGGTTTAAGCCCCCCCCCCTTCTCTCCCTTCAAAATGATATATACATGTGTATATGTGTATATGTGTATGTATTGTATGCATGCATATAAAAATAAATATACATGTATGAGAGATTGCACATATAATCACTAGCCGTTGCATGCAAATATGTGTGAGAGTGCTATTCTGCGGTCACCTATAAACGCTTTGAACACTATAGTAGAGCAGTCTGTACCAACGTACAAGAGAGAGAAAAATCTGACTTTGCGGTAGCACTTGACGGGGGCAGCCCATGCTCCAGTTTGATGGTAATTAACGAGAACACACACATGCACTTGTGCACGTTACGGGGGCTGCTGCGGCCCGCTGCTTGCAAATCGACTGAGCAAAAATTATGGTCAGTCAACTGACCCAAAAATTTAAAACAGTCACCTTGCACGTAGTCACTCCCTTATACTATAATCTACTCCCTCCTTTCCGGTTTATAGGGTTTATCTCAAAATTCTAGTTTTTCCATTTTATAAGGCTCAATTTGGTTGTTCCTCATCACATGTTCAGACTTTAAGGTGCATTAAATCATTCCATGCAAGTATTAAGAAAAAACTGACCAATGCATGCACTTTATGCATGTATGCATTGCAATTAATGCATTCGTAAGCATAATTTTTTGAGAAAAGCAAGAGCATTAATTCGGTGTTTTTGCAAACTATAAAAAATATTCCACCCCTCATCATCTATTTTGGTTGATGAGATATTTGAATTGAGCCTTATAAACCGGAAAGGAGGGAGTAACAAACTGAGGCACCCAGCCAAACCCACAAAAATACACCAATTGAAGTTCCATATCAATTCAGCTAGCTCAAACCATCAATTGTTTTTAACTTTTTTTGCGGGTGAGCTCAAACCATCAATTAACTTGATGCTACATCACAATGATACAAATAATTCAGGAGATACCTTTCAACTTGGAAAGAAAGATTCCTTCTAGAAAACCATGGGTACTCGACCTTGACGAGTCTAGCATGGCGATGAAACGACGCTCTCCACCTTGGGCACCTCGACCGGGAACCGGTGGATCTCCTCAATCCATGGGTTGCTGCCGGCTTCCTTTGACGGGTGAATGTCCTTGAGCGCGCGCCACACCGCACTGTTACACTTGAACCCAGACCCGAAGGCGATCTGCCACGCACGGTGCCCGCACCGGACGCGTCCCTTGGCCTCCGTGTACGCAAGCTCATACCAGAGCGAGCTGCTGGACGTGTTCCCCCACCGGTTCAACGTCATCCTTGAAGGCTCCATGTGCCATTCACTGAGCTCCAGGCTCTTCTCGATGGTGTCCAACACCGCCCTGCCGCCGGCATGGATGCAAAAGTGCTCGAACGCCATCTTGAAGTCCGGAATGTAGGGCTTCATCTTGAGGCCAAAGATCTTCTTGCCGATGAGAGAGGAGAGGAAAAGGATCTGCTCTGACATGGGGAGAACGAGGGGGCCGAGCGTGGTGATGTTGGTCTTGAGGGCCTCACCGGCGACGGCCATGAGGTCCTTGGAGAGCGCGACACCGACCCGGCCAGCCTTGTCCTCCTCCTGGAACACGCAGCGGTAGGCGCGGTCGTCGGCACCGTGGTGCGTCCGCACGGTGTGCATGAGCTGGTACTTGGAGCGGCGCTTGTCGGCGGCGCGGTTACTGAGGAGGATCGCCGCGCCGCCCATGCGGAAGAGGCAGTTGGACATGAGCATGGAGCGGTCGTTACCCCAGTACCAATTCAGCGTGATGTTCTCCATGCTCACCACCAGCGCGTACGAGTTCCGGTGGACCTGCATGCATCCATTATAACATGGCAACTCCAATCAGAAGCAAATTAATCGGTTCAACCAAATAAACATATGCCTACTATGAAATTGCATAGGAGCACTCGGCGAAGCTTCCCACCAAAATCTCCTCTACTCATTTGCATCGGGATCCTAACCACTATATTAGTCAGGATGTATTTCATGATTCAACAATCGTGTATATCCCTCCCGTATAAATATCAACAGTTGTCCTGACTTGACCAGTGGCAGAGGAGAAGACCCCATTGTCTCCAATAGCCACCTTCAAACAACCCATCAAATATTAAATGCAACCCGTTGTTACTATAGCCTTGGTCAAATCTTGCTAGTATTGGACATCTAATATTTTAGTTGGACAAAATGTGAGGTTGGGAAGATTGATTATGTGTTTAACTGTTCCCTCAAGGTTGTGTTTCTGTCGCATAATTTAGTACGATGGAAGAAGTAGTGTTTAAGAGCGTCTCCAACCGCCGCACAAAAATTTGGCGCCCAATAAAAGTTATAGTGCGCCACTTTAGCATTTTTAGTGCGTCGGGACCAATATCGCTTTTGCAGACGCCCAAAAACACGTGCACAAAAAGCACACAGTGCAAATTGTGAAGCTCGCGCAATCCGGAGCCCAAAATATGCTGCGCGTGATAGCGTTTTTCAGCGCGCGTCCAAAAACTTTTAGCGCTACAACATCTGTTAGAGCTGTGCGGCGCCCAAAAAAACAAAACTTTAATGCGCGAAGCTCTTTTTGGGTGCTTGTTGGAGATGCTCTAATGATGGAGATATGGTAATTGTATTATCAACCATCTGACCCTAATCATGTAATCAAATTATTATACGTATGCTTAGTGAGACGTCGACGAATAATTGGCCCTACTGGCTACTGGCATCAACACGAGATTTATTGGACGAGCTTTTCCTGTCAGCTAAGCTGCCCTCGTCAATGTTACTATTAGGACAAGTAGTGGTGATCAGCTAGCTCGTCGATGGATCGATCGATCCCTGGACACGTCAACGGTCTACCTATAGCCTTAATTTAGGTGGTTAAACCACTCAAAGATGGGAAACACTGGCTGCCTGGACCATTTCGGCATGCAGGACAAGCGAATGAAACAGAAACACTCGCTCCCGAGCTGGTGCACCAACGGTACAGGTTTCGATCAGTGCACGTAGGAACGCTACTGGAGCGGTGGTTGAGTGTTAGTTAATGGGATGTTATCATCTTAACAACAACGCCCAAAGCACGCAAGGTGCGCAGGCCCACCAAGATGAAAAGATTAGCTCCTCAGGTGTGTAGTCAACAAATTAATCAAGGATACATATCTATGTTCAGCAAAATTAAGATTCTGATTATTGCCACTGACTAGTCACAATTAGAGTAACTTAACTAATAACATCACACATTTCAATATAAGATTGCTTAGGAGTTTGTGGTTACTCCCTCCGTCCGGGTTTGTTGGGCCTATCGACCAAAACACAAAGACCAAGGAAGAATACTATTGGTAGGCACTTGTGAATTCCAAAGCATCACAGCAGCCGGTTGCCCGCTCCGCTTTTGCATGCAACCAACTACACACATGTACAGCGCTAGGTAGTTATTGCCTACAGCTGGTTGCATGCTACTTTTCTACATGCAGCGATTCAATGGAAGCAGCAGCCCAATCGTGCGCTGAGTTCGGCGGAGGAGATCGAGGAAAGCATGCACGTATATCTAGAGGGGCCTTAGAAAAACATACTATGGCAAAGTTGCTAAAGGGCCTAATAAACCCGGACGGAGGGAGTACTTAACTAGTTACTGTAACATCACACATTTCAAGACATAATGAGTCTATAGCTTAATAAATGAACTCTTTCATGATACCATTAATATGTTACTCCCTCTGTAAACAAGTATAAGAGCATATAGAATACTATTTTAGTGATCTAAACGCTCTTATATTTCTTTACGGAGGGAGTACTATCCACTATGGAGATAGTAACATAGACTAGTAACATCGGCAAGTTACTACTCTATATTACTCCCCACTGTGAGCAGTCTAAGTGACATAGTTGTGGTGTCATAGATGACTTTATTTATTAGCTTTTAAAACTTGTGTTCTTTTTAAAAGCGCTATGTTACAGTAACATATTATATTATATTATGTTACTCTAAATACATCTCTCCTCATTAAATACATGCCACATAAGTAATTTTTTTAAAATTCGCTACTCTCTCCTTTCACTTATATAGGGTCCAATACGTTTTTCGAGGTTACCTTTATTATGGGTTAGCACAATGATATATGACATGCATGTTATACAAAGCATACCATTAAATTCGTATGTGGAAGAAGTTTCTAATGATATAATTTTTGTATCATACATCTCATATACTAATAATTTTATTATTGGTCAAAGGCTACCTCGAAAGACATATTAGGCCCTGTATTTATTAAAGGTGGGAGTATGTTAGACTAGCCATAATGGGAGTAACTTAGCTAGTAACATCACACATTTTAATACAAAATTGCTTATGTGGCAGCTAATTAATGATGAAAAAGGGGTTTGTGATAACTTAGATAGTTACTGTAACATCACACATTTCAAGGCATCATGAGTCTATAGCCTAATAAATAAACTCTTTCATGATACCACTCACATGTTACTACCCATTGTGGATATAGTAACATAGACTAGTAACATCGGCAAGTTACTATTCTATATTACTTCCCATTGTGAGCAGTTTTACTAGTAGTTAAGCTACACACTATGACTAGCCTAACAACCAACTATTAATGTTTCAGGATAATACTACACGTATAGCAGCAGCAGCGAATGTTGACGATCACAACATGGGTATATAGGACATAAAAAGTATAAAAAGTCAAACCAAGTCAAAGTTTGCTTTCCCTTCTCAACCACCCACTGGGTTCGATCAAAGCCGTCCATCTACCCAACCATCAGCTGACGTGCGAGCACACCTGCGGTCGCTCAACCTCCCTAACCCACCGCGAAATTAACACCGGGCTACGTACTCGTATATAAAAATTACCTGGAGCAGCTGCTTGGCCAGGTCGATGGAGATGAGCCCGGCGCTGCATCCCATGCCCCCGAGGTTGTAGCTGGCGACGTTACCGCGGAGCTTATAGTGGTTGACGACCATGGCGGAGAGCGACGGCGTCGGGTTGAAGAGGCTGCAGTTGACGACCACGACGCCGATGTCCCTGGCCGGCACCCCTGTCTTGGCGAGCAGGCTGTCGATGGCGCCGAACATAACAGCCTCCGCCTCCCGCCGCGCCTCCGCCATGCACGGGTTAGGGGGCGAGTTGAGCACCGCCGCCGGGAAGTAGGTCCCCTGCCCGAGCCCCGACCGCTCCAGGATCTTCCGCTGGAACGCCAGGTTGTCGTCGGTGAACGCCCCGGCCTTGCTGGACTGCCTCATGAAGGTCTCCCGGGTGACCACGTGGTCGGGCCCGGGCTTGTAGCACGCGAAGTCCAGCAGGTACACCGCGCGCGGCCGCCGCGCGAGGTAGGCCGTCGCGAGTGCCGTGGCGACGCACACGAGGGAGACAGCGGGCTGGAGGTTGGCGAGGAGGTGGGCGCGCGCTGCCGCCAGGTCGGACGGGGTGAGACGGGACGCGCGGAGCGCCAACGCCGCGGCGAACGGGGCCAGCAGTACGTAGACCGCGTTGGACACCACCATGTGGTAGCCAAGCTTGAGGTATCCCTGACGCTTGCCATCGCCGCCGCCGGCCGTGGTTTCTTGGGCGGCGGCGCTCATGGTGGCGTAGCACCGTGGGCCGGCTAGCTTGCGTGCGTGCGTGCGTGGTGGGCTGGTGGCTGGGTTGGTCGGGGTTGGGAAGTGTTTGTCCGGGATGAATGGGAGGTGGGATCGGATCGGAAGCCATATATAGGGGCTGCGGTAAGCGGGAGGTGGGTGCAACCACCGGAGCTACCATTAAGACGGAGGTGGAGCGCAGGCAGGCAGCAGGGGGAGGGAGAAGGAAGCGCGGGCGGGGATCGGTTTCGTGTTATTAATGTGAGACGCGCGCGCGGAAGGCAAGTTGGGCGCCTCAGGACGGCGGTCGCGTCGTGCTCGTGCACGTCGGCCGGGCTTGTGTAAATATGGTTGGGATTTTTTAGGAGAAATAAATGTGGTTGGGTTGGCGTTGGGGTACAGACCGAGACGCGACCGGACGCGTACTGCTCTCCGTCCGGAAATACTCATCATAAAAATGGATAAAATGAATGCATCTACAACTAAAATAAGTCTAGATACAATTATTTTTAGAAAGTATTTTCGTACGGAGAGAATACGTAGTACTACGAAGCGCGTGAGTTCCTTTTGATGGGCGCGAGCCTCTTTTCTTCATTATTATGATGACACGATGTGCTCCCTGCATCGTTGACCTAGGATCTGAGCTCATCGATGCTACTTTTGATCGCATACTAGTGGTTGGTGTTGGGTAGGCCCCTTTCACTTTCTTACCTATATTGTAGTGTTATTGAATCAAAATCAGAGCAATGCGAATGCAACACATTCAGAGAATGGACTGAAAGGACTAGGTAATGCCAGGTAAAGGAACGACCCTTTCGTTTTCCTTTTTTGATCGGGATAACACATACATGCAATTCTTGATGGGAAATTTTACGGTGCATTATAATACACCAGAGCACATGTATTATATGGGTGATTTAAGGATGAGAATAATTATGCCTTTTTGAGCCCAAGGGTATTTTTGGCCTTTTTTACCTTTAATCGGCCCAATTAGGTCCAGGGGTATTCTCGTCCTAAATTTTTTGATTAAATTAATTGCATTAATAAAGCACTTCATTATAGAGGTCCCATCATCGTGCGTACTCTTTTGAATTTTGGTTCGGGCGGTTCGTCCTCTCTCCTCCTCTCGAGCCCTAACCTTGGGCCCCCTCGATCGCCTCCGGCGCCCTCGATCGCCGCTGATCGCACCCGCCGTGTCTACCCCTCCTGCTCCTACTCCTTCCCTCCCCCTCCATCGCAAGTCACCCCACTCGGGTCGCGGCGCCAGATCTTCCGACGAGCCGCTAATCCACTCCTTCCCCGAGCGGACGCCACCTTCCCCGACCCGAGAGGCCACATCATCCTCATCGATGTGCATCAACTTTTTCACGCCGGATCTTCGCTATAAGTGCCTAGCCATCTCAAATATTTTCTGGTCCCTTCTGCATATAGAACCAATAGGGGCCGGATTTGATTTGGGTTTAGGATATGTCATGTGAGGTTTAGGGTTTATCATTTCAGAAAGTTGTGACGAGATTTCGGTCGGATTTGGTTAGGGTTTATGATATGTCATCTGAGGATTAGGGTTTATGTTTTCAAAAAGTTGTGATGAGATTATGACTGAAAGGAAGTGTAAGTCGGATGTAGCTAGGACATGTTGAAGGACTTAGTTAGGATTATGTGGCATGAGAAAGTTGTCAGCAGATTTGGATTCAAAGAAAGTTATTTTGGATTTAGTTAGGAGATACTTTTGAATTGAGTTTCGAGATATTTTGGATTTAGTTAGGAGATAATTATTTTGTATGGAGTTTGGACTTATTTTGGATTTAGTTAGGATATAATTTGGATTTAGTTAGGACATACTTTTGGATTTTGTTAGGAGTTAATTCGGATTTATTTAGGAGATAATTTTTAATGGAGTTTGGAGATAATTGATCTATCAGGGTGGATCTATCAAGGCATTTGAAGGACTCTTGGACTTTGGATTTAGTTAGGAGATCATCAGTTAGAGCTAGTACAATCAATTACAAATTTCTAGATTTAGTCAGGGCATATTTACTTACAGCTTTTGAAGGACTGAGTTAGGTACATGAATCCGATATGAAAAATTAAATTAATTATTTAAGCAGAGTAGTGCATAATTTCGGTAACGTATGCTATCCATCCGTAACATTGACTATCTGTTTTCGCTGGCAGCATAACGACATGGATGATAAAGTCAACGATGGCAAAAACTTGGGTGATACAAGCAAGGATGACAAGGACATGGGTCATAGAGGCAACGAAGGCAAATGCATGGATGATAAGGACAATGATTTCGTAGCCATGGACCCCAAAGGAATGGATGGTATGTGCATTGATGATAAGGATAATGAGGATGCAGGCAACGATGGCATAGACATGGATGATGTACACATGCAAGGTAAAGGAATTGATAATAAAGGCATGGCTGGTTCAGACCTGAATGAGTGTATGGAATACTTAGAGATTGTGAAGAAGACGTTCAAGACTGAGCAAGAAGCCAACATGTTCTACGTAGGCTATGCGAGAAAAAAAGGATTTGGTGTTAGAAAGGATGATCTGAAGTACAGGGCTCCGTGTCCGAAACAAAATGCATACAAAAGGACATACAAGTGCTGCAAACAAGGATGGCGGGCCCTTAAGCACTTTAACAGAGCTGAAAGAAAAAGAACACCGAGAGGTCTTTCTCGGTGTGGGTGTCCCGCTCTTTCTCAGGTTGAGCTACAAGATAGCAGTGGCCTCTGGTTCGTCAAGAATTTTGTGGACAAGCATAACCATCTGTTTGTCCCTGCTGACCTGACTCCGTACTTATCGGCTCATCGTAGAATGACTGACGCACAAAAGGCCGATGTCATCAAGTATGCTGTCGATGGACTTCGAACGAATCAGATTATGAATGTAATGGAGAAGAATGCTGGAGGTCCCGACAAGCTTGGATTTATAGATCAAGATCTATACAGCCATGTTTCAGTCCAGAAGAAGCGCAAGATAGAAGGCAGTGACGCTAGATATTTGCTCACCTATATGATTGCACAGAAAAAACCAGACCCGGAATTCTTTTTCAAATACACAAAAGACAGCGAAGGCCATTTGAGGAACATATTCTGGGCTGACTCACAATCCCGCATTGACTATGTTGCCTTTGGTGGTGTCGTGGTGTTCGACAGTACATATCGGTCTAACAAGTACAGGCTTCCGTTTGTTCCATTTGTTGGTCTGAACCATCAACGCAGCACAATTTTGTTTGGGGTCAGTCTAATGTCAGACGAGACAGTTGCATCATACCAGTGGCTTCTTCATGTATTTTTGGAGGCAATGTCCCAAACGGCACCAATTTCAGCAATCACCGATGCGGACGGTGCAATGGCTAAAGCAATAGCTAATGTATGGACCGGAACAGATCATCATTTGTGCACGTGGAATATCGAGGAGAATATGGTGATGCACCTCCACAAGAAAAAGATTGAGGAATTTAGGGAATTCATTTACCATCGTTGGGATGTTGATGAGTTTGAGAAAAGATGGGAGGCTTATAAGGTTCGGTTCAAAATAAAACCAACAGGCAAGAGGTCGTCATGGGTTAACAGGATGTACGAGCTGCGACACAAATGGACTGCTGCGTACACAAAGGGTAGATATTTCCTAGGCGTGATGAGTAATCATAGGAGTGAGTCTCTCAACTCAAGGCTTCATGTGTACCTGAATAGGAAGATGCAGCTTGTTGATTTGTTGCAGCATGTTGAGCACTGTGTATCCATAATGCGTAAGAATGAAGCAGCATTAGACGCAGTAGCAACACATACGACACCCTTCACCAAGCTGAATGCACACCCTCTGGAGATTGCTGCCTCTTATATTTATACAACTATGATGTTTCCAAAGGTAAAGCGTTAGATTGTCGAAGGGACAAATTGGCAGGTCACGGACCGGGTAGCATGTGATGGTTTGGTCGTGTTTGGAGTTTTGCGCAAAGCCCCATATGATAAAGTCCCATATGGTAGGGATGCTAGAGAATTTCAAGGTAAGGAAGGTAAGTATGCTAAGGACTTGCATGCAAAAAAATTGGATGCCGAGGATCCCAATGACTTGGAAGGTAAGGATGCTGAGGACTTGCATGCAAAAAACTTGGATGCTGAGGATCCCAATGACTTGGAAGGTAAGGATGCTGAGGACTTGCATGCAAAAAACTTGGATGCTGAGGATCCCAATGACTTGGAAGGCAAGGATGGTGTGGACTTGCATGCCAAAAACCTAGATGCTAAGGATCCCAATCACTTGGAAGGTAAGGACAGTGAGGAGTTGGATGCAAAAAAGTTGGATGCACAAGGCATGGATGCTAAGCCTGTGGATTTTATATATCACATGACTTGTCTGTTTACAGGAGGAAGACTGGATGATGCAGCTTGTAAATGTAAAAAGTTGGAAAGTCAGGATTACCCATGTGCACATATATTCTGCGTTCTGGATCATCTTGGTGTATGCACATTTCCCAAAAAAATTGTCAAGAAAAGATGGACAATGCATGCCAAGCCAGCGTTCCCTTCTTCGAGGACTGCGAATACTCATGTATGGTATGATCACATGAATAAGTATCATCAACTACGCAACATGGCTAGTGACGCTTTATTCACAGCCGCAGCTAGCGATTCACAATCAGAACAGGTGATGGAGCTCCTCCGGAGTATATTTGTTGATGGAGAAAAAAAACTAATTTGGATGAAGGCCATAAATCGTTTGTTCCTTTGCCGGCATACTTCTCTGCTGCTCGCGAACGCTGCACTAATGACGTGGAAAATCCAATCAAAATAGTTCCAAAAGGGAGACTGATGAAGCTATGTACCTAGGGTAGGGGCATAGACCTATCCTAAGTACCCTACCCAAGGACATCCCTAGAAGAAGTCACCTTTCAATCGACTTGGAGGTATCCCATTTGACGGATTCAAGAAACTCGACCACGAAGCAATCACTCGACCAAGATACAACCACTCGACTGCCAGGAGATCTAAAGTCACCCTGCACGCAAACGGTCGGTCATTAAGTAGCTTTTATGGTCATCATAGCACTTTATTAGGGGCGTTACCAGTAACCGCCAGTCTTAATGTACTTTAAACCCTGCATTACTGAGGGCTGGAGGGGCCTGGAGAACTCTATATAAGCCACCCCCCTCCTCAGTATCAAGGGTTCGCACCCCTGTTATTCATACACACATAATTCAGTCGACCGCCTCCGGGCACCGAGACATAGGGTTGTTACTTCCTCCGAGAAGGGCCTGAACTCGTAATCCTCGTGTGCTTACAACTCCTCCATAGCTACGATCTAGCCTCTCCATACATACCCACCTACATCACTGTCAGAGTTAGAACCACGACAGTTGGCGCCCACCGTGGGGCCGGAGTCTTAGCGCCTAGTTGGAGAAGTTGTGATTTTTTTCGATCTCTTTGATCATGGTTTCGGGCGGAGCTTTGGTGGAGGGCCGCGAGATCCGTCTCGGCGCGCTCATGTTCATCGCCGACGACTCCGCTTGGCTTCAGGAGGCTTCACTCGACGTCGACGCGCTCCCCGTCTGCGAGGCGACGCACTTTCGCGCATGCGTCCGTGGCGTCCTCCTGCGGCAGCCGTCGACCCAGTATCGGTCGGCTCCTGTGGCATCTCCCCGCCATGTTTCTCGACGGCGCAAGCGCTATGGTCGGTCGAGGCTTCAGAGGTGGGTGAGGCATGCGGTGGCCCGCCAGTTGGCCACCCCACAAGTCGCGGCAATCGAGCCCGACGAATCCCTCTATGGCCTGTTCGACCTGTCGACTGGCTCCACAGAGACCGCGTCCGAATGCGACAGCAGTGACCCAGCTGCAGAGGTTCTAGTGATCGATGGGCCACACAGTCCTCCCGGTTTCCCCCGCGCTGACGGAGGCGCGGATGGGGGCGACCCGTCACGTCCTCACGAGGAGTATCTCCCCGAGCCTCTCACGTCGTTGCAGCGGGAGGAGCTTCGCCGCCGTAACATGGATGCACTCCACACTCCTATCGTTGGAGAAACCCCCGAGGCCCGAGCCTTGGAGGATGCGCGCTTGGCTAACTTGGCCGAGCGCACTCGACTGGAGAATCTCCAGCGAATACTCAACGAGCGAGCGCGTCAACGGGCTCCAGAATCCAGTCGACATCAAATCTTTCTGCCCCCGCAGGTATATCGTACTCCAATTCAAAATTTGGCGGCTGCGGCCCGTATAGCAGAGTCGATTCAGCCCTCCCAGTCAGAGGCTGGCAGAGGCTTGTTGCAAATCAGAATGTTGCTCCGGGCAGCGGGAGACCAGAATTCCGCTGTTACTCAGTCGCGGAACAGGATCCACAGTCGATCCGTTGTAGCGGATACAGTCCAGTCGGCTCACATCCCAAGATCGCCTCCGAGGCGTGAGGGACGTGGAGACCGGCGTGATGAGTACAGAAGGAATGAGCAGTATGATCACCGATTCGATCGTGATGATCAACGTCGAGTGCCAACCCCTCCCCCGAGGAGTGGATCATATGTGCCTCGACAGCAGGATGACAGACGCCCTCATAGTGTTGGGCGGAGAATTCCAGTCGACCCCAGGGAACCAGGCTTTGATGCGAGATCCATTCTCGTTCAAGGTTTGGTCGACAGGAATAGAGCTCACCGAGAAGGCCACGGCAGAGATGCGCCTACCAGTAGCAGAGTACATGTTTCAGGGCCGGAGTGTTTCAGTCGAGCCATCAGAGCCGCTGTAATTCCTCCCAACTTCAGGTTGGCGACTGGAGTTAGTAAGTTCACCGGTGAGTCCAAGCCCGATACTTGGCTCGAAGATTACCGAGTGGCTGTCCAGATTGGCGGTGGGAATGATGAGGTAGCCATGAAGCACCTGCCTCTCATGTTAGAAGGCTCGGCTAGAGCGTGGCTGAATCAGTTAGCACTCAGCAGCATTTACACTTGGGAGGATCTCTCCCGAGTGTTTGTCACCACATTTGAAGAAACATGCAAGCGACCTGCAGGCCTTACGGAATTGCGGTCTTGCGTGCAGAAACCGAATGAAACTCTGAGGGATTACATCCAGAGGTGGATCACATTGCACCACACAGTTGAAAATGTACCAGATCATCAAGCAGTTTGTGCCTTTAAAGAAGGCGTTAAGTACAGAGAACTGAATCTGAAGTTCAGTCGAACCGGAGAGATGTCTCTGAATTGGATGATGGAGATTGCCACCAAATACGCTAATGGTAAAGATGAGGATCGACTCCGGAGTGGCAAGCATAAAGCAGTCGCCCAGGAAACTGGAGGAAATTCCAGTCGGAAACAGAAGCAGAAAGCCGAGCCAGGCGCTCCGGGGGAGGCCCTGGCCGTAACCCAAGGAAAATTTAAGGGAAAACCCAAAGGACCTTGGAACCCCAAGAAAGTTAAAGACCAAGATGGAAATGATGTTTTGGATCTACCGTGTCACATCCACACCAAGAAAGATGAAGAGGGTAAACTCATTTACCCAAAGCATACCACTCGATAGTGTCGGCTTCTGATCCAGCAGTTTCAGGGCAAGCAGTCCAAAGATAAGGAAAAAGAGTTGGACAAAGTTGAGGACAAGGAAGATAGTGACGATGGGTACCCCCAGGTCAATTCCACCCTGATGATTTTTGCTGATATTGAGAGCAAAAGTCGACTGAAGGTTATTAACTATGAGGTAAATATGGTTGCTCCGGCAACACCCAATTATCTGAAGTGGTCCCAGACTGCCATCACATTCGACTAGTCTGATCACCCTACGCACATTGCCACCCCTGGGAGGAAAGCTCTGGTGGTCGACCCAGTTGTCGAAGGCACTCGACTGACCAAAGTCCTCATGGATGGGGGCAGCGGTTTGAACATATTGTATGCAGAAACATTGAAAGGGATGGGCATTCCGATGTCCAGGCTCAGTACCAGTAACATGAGTTTCCATGGAGTCATTCCTGGGAAGAAAGCCGAGTCACTCGGCCAAATTGCTCTTGATGTGGTTTTCGGTGATTCCAAGAATTACCGCAAGGAAAAGTTGACATTCGAAGTTGTGGATTTCCAAAGTGCTTATCACGCTATTTTGGGCAGGCCAGCTTATGCACGCTTCATGGCTCGACCATGTTATGTGTATCTCAAATTGAAGATGCCTGGTCCCAAAGGTGTGATCACTGTTACAGGCAATCGGAAGAAAGCAGAAGAGTGTTTTCAGAAAGGCTCAAAGATTGCTGACGCTCAGATGGCGGTGGTCGAGCTGCAAGAGTATCAGAAGACTGTAGATCCGAGTGAGTTGCTACGAGCTAAGAAGCCTGCTTCAGAATCAACTTTTCAGTCGTCCGGTGAAACGAAGGCAGTTCACATTCACTCGACCGATCCAAATGCTGCTCCGACTCACATCTCAACGACGGTTGACTCCAAATAGGAAGAAGCGCTCATCCAGTTCCTCCATGGAAGCCTGCTGACATGCCTGGAGTTCCCAGGGGGCTGGCTGAGCACCATATACGAGTCGACCCAAAATTTAAACCTGTGAAAGAACATCTTCGACGGTCCGCCATCCAGAAGAGGAAGGCCATTGGAGAGGAGGTGGCTCGGCTCTTAGCAGCGGAGTTCATCCGAGAAATTTACCACTCCTAATGGCTCGCCAATGTTGTCATGGTCCCCAAGAAGGACAAGTCACTTCGCATGTGCATTGATTTCAAGCATATCAATCGGGCCTGCCCGAAAGATCATTTTCCTCTCCCCCGCATCGACCAGATAGTCGACTCGACTGCGGGATGTGAGCGTTTGTCTTTTCTAGACGCCTATTCCGGGTACCATCAGATCCGTCTGTACGGGCCCGACGAGATCAAAACAGCTTTCATCACTCCATTCGGGTGCTTTTGTTATGTCACCATGCCGTTCGGCCTCAAGAATGCCGGAGCCACGTTCATGAGGATGATTCAGAAGTGTTTGCTCACTCAAATCAGTCGGAATGTGGAGGCATACATGGATGATATTGTGGTCAAGTCACGGAAGGGTTCCGACCTGCTGACTGACCTTGCTGAAACCTTTGCCAACCTCAGGAGGTATGATATCAAGCTCAATCCGTCAAAGTGCACATTCGGAGTTCCAGGTGGGAAGTTACTCAGTTTTCTCGTTTCCGAACGGGGAATTAACGCCAATCCTGAAAATATTGGTACTATACTTCGGATGAAACGTCCTGTGCGTGTGCATGACGTCCAGAAGCTTACAGGATGCTTGGCCGCTTTAAGTCGATTCATCTCTCGCCTCGGTGAAAAGGCATTGCCTCTTTACCGACTGATGAAGAAGTCCGACAAGTTCGAGTGGACTCCAGAAGCTGATGCAACATTTACAGAGCTCAAAGCTCTGCTCTCCACCCAGCCGGTGCTTGCTGCCCCAATCAGCAAGGAGCCTTTGCTGCTTTACATTGCAGCCACAGGACAAGTTGTCAGTACAGTACTTACGGTCGAGCGGGAAGAAGAAGGAAAGGCCTTCAAAGTTCAGCGCCCAGTATATTATGTTTCTGAAGTTTTGACTCCTTCAAAGCAAAGATATCCTCATTACTAGAAGCTTGTATATGGGATTTATATGACCACAAAGAAGGTTGCATATTACTTCTCTGATCATTCCATTACAGTTGTCAGTGACGCTCCACTATCAGAGATTTTGCACAACAGAGATGCAACTGGTCGAGTGGCCAAATGGGCGATTGAACTTCTTCCCCTAGATATCAAGTTTGAGGCAAAGAAAGCTATCAAGTCCCAAGCAATTGCAGATTTCGTTGCTGAGTGGATCGAACAGCAACTTCCGACTCAAGTTCACTCGGAGCACTGGACCATGTTCTCCGATGGATCTAAGATGCTGAATGGTTCCGGCGCTGGGGTAGTATTGGTTTCCCCCCGAGGAGATAAGCTTAGATATGTTCTCCAGATTCACTTCAATTCCTCCAATAACGAAGCAGAATATGAAGCACTTTTGTATGGGTTGCGCATGGCCATTTCACTCGGCGTCCGTCACCTCATGGTCTATGGCGACTTAGATTTGGTGGTTAATCAGGTGATGAAGGAGTGGGACGTCAGAAGTCCATCTATGACTGGTTATTGCAATACAGTGAGAAAGTTAGAGAAGAAATTCGAGGGGTTAGAGCTTCATCACATCCCCGGACTGAAAAATCAAGCGGCTGATGATTTGGCAAAGATAGGCTCCAAGAGAGAAGCCATCCCCAGCAATGTGTTTTTGGAACACATCCACTCGCCATCAGTCCAAGAAGATCCTTTTACAGATGAAGCCCCGCAGCCAAAGAGTGCCACAGATCCGACTGAAGTTGAAATTCCGGCAGTGGTCGACCTAATCATGGAAGTTTTGGCAATCATCCCTGACTGGACGATACCATACATCGCGTATATCCTGAGAAAGGAACTCCCGGAGGACGAAGAAGAGGCCCGACAGATTGTCCGTCGATCCAAGGCCTTTACAGTCATAAAGGGACAGTTGTATAGAGAAAGCGCGACTGGAGTCGGTCAGAAGGGTATAACACCAGAAGAAGGTCAGATAATCCTTGATGATATCCACTCGGGGACCTATGGTCATCATGCGTCCTCTCGGACCATTGTGGCTAAAGCATACCAAACGGGATTTTACTGGCCAAGAGCGAATGAAATGGCAAAAGAGATAGTCGACAAGTGTGAAGGGTGCCAGTTCTACTCCAACATGTCGCATAAGCCTCCATCAGCCCTGAAGACCATTCCACTCGTCTGGCCCTTCGCTGTTTGGGGACTGGACATGGTTGGCCCATTGAGAACAGGTAGGAGAGGTTTCACACATGTGCTTGTGGCAGTCGACAAGTTTACCAAATGGATTGAAGCTAAGCCTATCAAGAATCTTGATGCTTGCACTGCTATCAGTTTCGTCAGGGAGTTAACATTCAGATATGGAGTCCCGCATAGCATCATCACCGACAATGGGTCAAACTTTGATTCAGACAAGTTCAGAGATTTTTGAGCCTCTGAAGGCACACGAGTCGACTACGCATCGGTCGCCCACCCCCAGTCGAATGGACAAGCAGAATGGGCAAATGGTCTGATTCTCAAAGGACTAAAGCCTCGGCTGATGCGTGATCTCAAGCACGCAGCAGGCGCTTGGGTCGACGAGCTTCCGTCAGTTCTGTGGGGATTGAGGACCACCCCGAATCGGTCGATTGGAAGAACTCCGTTCTTTCTGGTTTACGGAGCGGAAGCAGTCCTGCCAAGTGATCTACTTCACAATGCACCCCGAATCAAGCTTTATACTAAACATGAAGCAGAACAAGCCCGGCAAGACGCAGTCGACCTCTTGGAAGAAGAAAGAGAAATGGCTATGATCCGATCGACCATTTATCAGCAAGACTTGCGTCGATTCCATGCTAGAAATGTGAAGAGTCGAGCCTTCCAAGAAGGAGATTTGGTCCTCCGAATGGATCAACAGAAACCACACAAGCTCGCTCCTACTTGGGAAGGTCCCTTCATCGTCACCAGAGTCCTCCATAATGGAGCGTATCACCTTTACAATGTCGATCGCCAGATCGATGAGCCACGAGCTTGGAATGCGGGACTGCTCCGCCCCTTTTACACTTGAATTCTCACTCGGATGAGATGTAATAAGGAAAACTTCGGTAGTCTATTTATCAAAGACAAGAGTGTTACAATTTTTCCTATAATTGTTGCCGCTTTTGTTTGCGTGTGAAATCACCCAGTGGGTAGCTTAGCTGCGAATCCGTTTCGCCTAAGTTTGAAAAAAAATCCTACCGAGTGGTGAGCCAGACTCCCACTCGGAGGCTTAGCTGCAGCCCAGTGCTCGCCTAAGTGTTTAAAAATCCTACCGAGTGGTGAGCCAGACTCCCACTCGGAGGCTTAGCTGCAGCCCAGTGCTCGCCTAAGTGTTTAAAAATCCTACCGAGTGGTGAGCCATACACCCACTCGGAGGCTTAGCTGCAGCCCAGTGCTCACCTAAGTGTTTAAAAATCCTACCGAGTGGTGAGCCAGACTCCCACTCGGAGGCTTAGCTGCAGCCCTGTGCTCGCCTAAGTGTTTAAAAATCCTACCGAGTGGTGAGCCAGACTCCCACTCGGAGGCTTAGCTGCAGCCCAGTGCTCGCCTAAGTCACTACTGGAATCAGCTACTTTGCCATCTGTCAGTTCTTTGCCGTCCGCTAGCTACTGGAATCAGCTTCCAAAAAGCGGACGGCAAAGAACTGGCTGATGGCAAAGACCAAGTTTGCCATCAGCCAGTTCTTTGCTGTCTGCTAGCGGACGACAAAGATTCTTTGCCGTCGGCTAGCGGACGGCAAAGAGGGAGGGGCCCCACTGACGAGCTGCAAAAAAAACCTAAGCAAGAAGGCGGACGGCAAAGGATGGCGGACGGCAAAGAGGGAGGGCCCCACGTAACGTTAACGGGGCCGC